>NC_080183.1:16810417-16832917 GCF_950295315.1 Erinaceus europaeus
TTTCCTTCCTTTATTCTTTCTCTTTCTTTCTTTCTTTCTTTCTTTCTTCTCTACCAAGGTAATAGCTGGGGTTTTGTCTTAGTACCTGCACAACTCCACTGTTCCCAGTGGTAATCTTTATATAGACAGTGAGAGACAGAGTGAAATACAGAGGGAGAGATAGTATCCTGCCAGTCAGCCTCTCTTGAGCTCTGTTTGCAAGCTTACATAACTTCCTCACAGTACATCTGACTGGCTGCAAAGCAGCAGACAAAGGGAGTGTGTGAGCACTGGAGGAGGTTACTCAGGGTTCCTGTGAAGCCCAGAGGCCTCCCCAGACGCCCTTTCCCAGGGCTGTGTCTCCCGGCTCTCCCCGGCTCTCACACTGCCATGTCCTGGCACCTGTTCTTGGCCCCTGTGCGCAGGACCCTGTGCAGGAGTGAATCACGCGCCCCTTGCTCTGCTCTCGCAGGTCGTGTACAAGAATAATGACATCCGTCTGGAGCTGTCCCGCCTGGCCCGGATCGGCGACCCCAAGATGAAGGTCTACGGAGAGGTGGTGTTCAAGTGCGAGAACGTGGCCACGCTGGACCCCATCAACTTCGAGACCCCCGAGGCGTACATCAGCCTGCCCAAGTGGAACACCAAGCGCATGGGCTCCATCTCCTTTGACTTCCGCACCACGGAGCCCAACGGCCTGATCCTCTTCACGCACGGCAAGCCCCAGGAGAGGAAGGACTCCCGGAGCCAGAAGAACACCAAGGCGGACTTCTTTGCGGTGGAGCTCCTGGATGGCAACCTCTACCTGCTGCTTGACATGGGCTCCGGCACCATCAAGGTGAAATCCACCCAGAAGAAAGCCAACGACGGGGAGTGGTACCACGTGGACATCCAGCGAGACGGGCGGTCAGGTAGGAAGGCTGCGGGCGAGCGGCTCGGGCCAGGCCACAGCTGCCAGTGCGTTCACTGCCTGGCGAGTCTCTTGTTCAGCTCGGTTTTAATTCTTGGACTTGCTACTTTTGCTGTATCCCTTTTAAGAAAAATCCTTTCTTGACTTACCATTTATTTTTAATGAGGGTGGCAGGCAGACAGGAAAATAAATAATAGATATAGATAGATAGATAGATAGATAGATAGATAGATAGATAGATAGATAGATAGATAGATGGATGGATGGATGATAGCTCTGGCTGATAGTGGTGCTGGGGATTGAACCTGGGACCTCAGAGCCTTGAGAGTCTCTTTGCAGAACCACTATGCTGTCTCCCCAGCCCAACGTAATTAATCAATTTATTTGTAGTTAATGAGAGACAGACAGATAGACAGACAGACAGACAGACAGGAAGGGACCAGAGAAGTGCTCAGCTCTGGCTGATGGTGCTGGGGATTGAACCTGGGACCTTAGAGCCTCAAGCAGGAGAGGCTTTTTGCAGAACCAAGCCCCACCCCTGCCATTTTTCCCTTTAATGGTGGCTTTGAGGTTATGTCTGTGAACAAGACCTGTGGCACGCAGGGTCCAGTGTCCTCCCTGTCACTCCTGGTCCCGCTGTGTGACCCTCTGTGGCAGCTCCCCGGTGCATGTGCTCCTGCACTCTGCCATGGGCAAGAGTCAGGCCGCAGGGATCATGACCAGAGAGGAGAAGGCCAGCTGGTTGTTCCTGAAGCCGTGTTCGGTCTGATGCCGCCCTCTGGGGCGGGAGCTTCCAGCCCCTCTCCACAGACCTCAGGGCCTCTCCCTCCCTCTTTATAACACTTGCTTTAAATGACTTTGTGAGTTTCTGCAGCCTCAGCTCAAACAAACCAGCCCCGGGCAGTACATGGTTACGCTGGAGTAGTAACAGAGACGGAGAGCGAGAGCGGGGCTGGGGGAACATAGGACAGCTGAGGCGGGAGGAGGTTGGGCGGCAGTCTGCCTGCTCACCTTGCACCAGAAGACCGTGCAGGCCCCTTCTGACCTGTAAGGGTATTATTATTGCAGTGTACATTTTTAACGGATTGAAAAGCAAAATGGCCAAGCCAATTCCTTTTCCTCGCTTTCCTTTTTGTTGTCCCCACAGTGATCCTTGGAGCCCGGTGCCTGTTCTAGAGAATCCACTGCTCCTGGCAACCATGCCCCCCATTTTATCAAATATGACAGAGAGAAAATGAGAGGGGAAGGGGAAGAAATTGGGAGGGGAAATTGAGGGGAATTGGACTGAAGGTTCAATGCACAGCACCACTATCAGCCAGAGCTGAGCAGGGCTCTGTTATCCATCTATCTGTCTGTCTGTCTGTCTGTCTGTCTGTCTTCAGATAGAGAAGGGAAGAGATAGAGATACACCTGCAGCCCTGCTTCACCACTCGTGAAGCTTTCCCCCTGCAGGTGGGGACCAGGGGCTTGAACCCGGGTCCTTGCGCACTGTGATGTGAGCGCTTAACCAGGTGCACCACCGCCTGGCCTCCCACCTTGCATTCTTGACCTCATGTCCTCTCCCCAGCTCTTCATAGTCATGGGTGAGGGGTAGAGGCCTGGCCGAAGTCAAAGCTGCCCGCTAGGTGGTGTGCTGCATGGTCTTGGTCCCAGGAAAGCACTACGAGAACACCAGGCGATCTTTGTGTTGTTGATTGATCTCAGCACTACGGCCAGCTTCCATCTTGATTTTACAGCCTAGGGAAGTAAGCTGTGGAGTGGTCCAAGGTCACAGGGCCATTGTGACCTTCATCCTCCCTGCCCCAGGGCCTTTGCACGGGCCCGTTCCCCTTGTCTGACACGCTTTCTCTCCCGTACTTTGGAGCCGGCTCACGTTCTGGCTTCAGCTCTGACACCAGTTGAGGGAAGCTGCCACTGACCAGACTCCAACCGGTGGCTGCCACAAGGGCACCTTTTCTGTCGTAGGCTGTGCCATGTGTTCATGTCCTGCTGCCTGTCTATTGCGTGTCTGTGTTGTGAGCTACACCAGAGCCAGACCACACGCTCAGGCGCATCTGCCACGTGTGTGAACGGGGGTCTGTGCTAGTCAGCATTCACGAAAGGCAACACACCCAGTGGGAGCTAGTGCCAGTGCTCGAGGGGCAGCACAGAGGGCTTAGTGAGTCGGCAGTAAGACTCAGACAAGCACCTAGAGAGCACAGAGTGAGAAGCACTTTGTCCGTAGGGCATGATTCCACCAGCCCACCAGCTTGTGGTGGGGGCGGCTATTTTCCTAAATTGCAGGTGGGGGACCTTAAGGGCCAAGAAGATACAATCACGTCTTCAGAATGGACTCAGTCAATGCATGGGCGAGCTTTGCTTCACTTCATTTCATTTCACTCTGTTCATCATCCCGGCTTCACTACTCTAGAATGCCTTTTTTTTTTTCAGAGAGAGAGCGAGCGAGAGAGAGCGAGCTCGGAACTAAGATTTTCCCACAGTGCAGCAGGAGCCACAGGTAACACATGTCAAAGCAGCTCATCATCTAAGTGAGCGGTGCTGCCGGCCTGGCCGCGGAGCTGAACTCAAACAGAGGCCAGGGCTGTGCTCTTGTCAGCCTGTCTGCTGCGACCTCTCAGCTAAGCCTGCCAGAGGAAGGCAGTGCTGCACATGTGGAGGGGGCACTGCCGCCACTGCATCTTAACTGTCTTAGCTGGCGGGGGCCAGGCCCAAAGCGGCTGCCCTGCTCCTCCAGCCGCCCGGCAGCCTGTCGCTCTCTGGCTCACTGTTTCCCTCCATCTCCTCCTCCTCCTCCCCTTCCTCCTCCTCCTTCTTCTCTCCCTGGATTGCTCTGTTCCTCCTCCTCCGCCTCCTCCTCCTCCTCCTTCTCTCCCTGGATTGCTCTGTTCCTCCTCCTCCTCTTCCTCCTCCTCCTCCTTCTCTCCCTGGATTGCTCTGTTCCTCCTCCTCCTCTCCTCCTCCTCCTTCTCCTTTTTTCTTCTTGACCTGTAGCCTTTTTTTAAAAGAAAACTTTACTTATTTATTGTATAGACACAGCCAGAAATTGAGAGGGAAGGGTGTGATAGAGAAGGAGAGAGACAGAGAGACCCCTGCAGCCCTGCCTCACCACTCGTGAAGAGGAGGGGAAGACACAGAGGGGGAGAGAGACAGAGAGACACCCGCAGCCCTGCCTCACCACTCATGAAGAGGAGGGGAAGACACAGAGGGGGAGAGACAGAGAGACCCTGCAGCCCTGCCTCACCACTCGTGAAGAGGAGGGGAAGACACAGAGGGGGAGAGACAGAGAGACACCTGCAGCCCTGCCTCACCACTCGTGAAGCTCTCCCCCTGCAGGTAGGGGCCGGGGGCTGGAACCTGGGTCCTTGTGCACTGTAACGAGTGTGCTCAACCAGGTGCGCCACCACTGGGCCCCTTGGGCTGGCTGTGTTCTGGTGTGAGCAGCAAGGCTGGCCTCACTCAGAGCTCACCTGCTGGGCTCGCGCTGGGTCTCCGGGCTGCCGGGAGGACACTGTGACACTCACTCTGCTTCCCGTTCCTCCCAGGTACCATTTCCGTCAACAGCCGTCGCACACCTTTCACCGCCAGCGGGGAGAGCGAGATCCTGGACCTGGAGGGGGACATGTTCCTGGGCGGGCTGCCCGAGAACCGGGCCGGCCTCATCCTGCCCACCGAGCTCTGGACCGCCATGCTCAACTACGGCTATGTGGGCTGCATCCGAGACCTGTTCATCGACGGGCGGAGCAAGAACATCCGGCAGCTGGCGGAGATGCAGAACGCGGCGGGGGTCAAGTCCTCCTGCGCCCGCACGGGCGCCAAGCAGTGTGACAGCTACCCCTGCAAGAACAATGCCGTGTGCAAGGACGGCTGGAACCGCTTCATCTGTGACTGCACCGGCACTGGCTACTGGGGCCGAACCTGCGAGAGGGGTGAGTGGCCAGGTGTGGGGTGTATGCGGGGTCTTGGGGAGGGGCTGGCGGCGCGTCTCAGCCAGGGCAGCCAGCCTGTGGGCTCATCTGATACCTGAGCTTCCTTCCGGAGACGAAAGGATGCCATTGGGCTAGGTGCTGTGTGCTGGGGACTTTGACAAGGGAAGCGTCCTTGGAGGAGGGACTTGAGAACACACTGTGACACAGTCATGCTTTCTTTCCTTTTTAAAAATTATTATTACTTTTAGTTGTCCAACAGGGTTAGCATTGGGCCTCAGTGCCTCCGCAAGGAATCCACTGCCCCTGGTGGCCAACCTTTCTTTCTCTCTCTTTCTTTCCTTTTAAAATCTCTTAGGGAGTCAGGCAGTAGCACAGTGGGTTAAGCACAGGTGGCACAAAGCGCAAGGTCTGTAATCAGCATAGTTCCTGTTCTCTAGAAACATGCGATTTATCTAGCTGGGAACATGCGATATGTATTCAAGAAGAAGTCATACCGTGTGTTAAGGAAACCACATGGGGGATTGTTGTTGAAACAGACCAAGGGGAGCATTCAGATTTCGAGTAGACTCCTTTTGAGGAAGGCGTCTTGGGGCTACCCCTCAGGGCTACTTGTATCCAGAACTGCTCACATATCAGAAGTCCAGTGATAAACAGAGATGCTGGCCAGACTGGGGCCAGGTGCCAGCTGACTAAAAATGGCTTCACTGAGACCGCATAATACAAGTGGGATCTTTTCTAAAGATCACAAACTTCTCCACCAGCTGAAGCAAAACAGTATTGGGATTGGGACAAGGAGGAAGACGGGACAGTCTTGTAGTCCTTGAGATTTAAACTCAGACCTGCTGAAATTCTAAAGGAGCAGCAACTACAGGGGCTTGCCTGGTCGAGTGCCTGCTCAGGTTGCAAAGCTCAAAGCCTAGGTTCAAGCCCCCGGTCCCCACCTGCAAGGGGAAAACTTTGAAAGGGGTGAAGCAGTGCTGCAGGTGTCTCCCTGTCTCTCCCCGTATCTACCATCCCCCTTCCCTCTTGATTCTTGACTGTCTCTATCCAATAAATAAATAAATAAAAATAGTAAAAAAAGTTAAAAAGAAAAGGAAGCAGCAGCTGGGATATGCACTAGGATAAAGAAGCAGCCAGATGTGGGTCATGGAGCGCTGATCCATTTGTGGAGGTCCTGGGCTCATTCCAGATCCCTGTGTCTGTGTCTATCCTGGTGCTAGTTCCCGAGAGACCAAGCCCACTGAACCTCTGTGTTGCATGAAGGCCCTGAAGCAGTGCGGGTGTAAGCAGACTGTCAGGGTCTTCCCCTGTGTACAAGGTAGCAGAGATGTTATTCTCAGGTGTAAACAGACTGTCAGGGTCTTCCCCTGTGTACAAGGTAGCAGAGAGGTTATTCTCAGGTGTAAGCAGACTGTCAGGGTCTTCCCCTGTGTACAAGGTAGCAGAGAGGTTATTCTCAGGTGTAAGCAGACTTTCAGGGTCTTCCCCTGTGTACAAGGTAGCAGAGAGGTTATTCTCAGGTGTAAGCAGACTTTCAGGGTCTTCCCCTGTGTACAAGGTAGCAGAGAGGTTATTCTCAGGTGTAAGCAGACTGTCAGGGTCTTCCCCTGTGTACAAGGTAGCAGAGAGGTTATTCTCAGGTGTAAGCAGACTGTCAGGGTCTTCCCTGTGTACAAGGTAGCAGAGATGTTATTCTCAGGTGTAAGCAGACTGTCAGGGTCTTCCCCTGTGTACAAGGTAGCAGAGATGTTATTCTCAGGTGTAAGCAGACTTTCAGGGTCTTCCCCTGTGTACAAGGTAGCAGAGAGGTTATTCTCAGGTGTAAGCAGACTGTCAGGGTCTTCCCTGTGTACAAGGTAGCAGAGAGGTTATTCTCAGGTGTAAGCAGACTGTCAGGGTCTTCCCCTGTGTACAAGGTAGCAGAGATGTTATTCTCAGGTGTAAGCAGACTGTCAGGGTCTTCCCCTGTGTACAAGGTAGCAGAGATGTTATTCTCAGGTGTAAGCAGACTGTCAGGGTCTTCCCCTGTGTACAAGGTAGCAGAGATGTTATTCTCAGCAGCTCACCCCTTCCTTGAGATCTCTTCCCAACTCAAAAGCCGTATGGTCGCAGGAGTCTGGCAGCTGTAACTGTGTCTGTCCGACAGTTGAAGGTGCCTCTGAGCTCACCTATTCCAAGGACAGAGCCATGGGAGTTGGTCCAAGATCTGCCAAGTGCAATGAAGATCACTGCACCTTTCCCATGGTCACTTGTGACTAGTCATTACAAGGCAGCTGACTGGGGACATATGAGGGACAATTATCCCTGGGACAGTGCAGCCAAGAGTCAGCGTTCTAGCCCAATGAGGAAGAGTCTAGCAGATTTAAACCATTTGACCTATGCATCGCTCAAACCCCAGACGGTCTGGCTGATTTGTTTTGTTCTCCCACTAATTGTTTTTTGGCTCTGCATTGTTCTTGACACCATGTTTAGAATGAATCAGTGGAGTGGAAAGAGGATAGGACTCCTCTCTGCCTGCAAAGGAAAAAAAAAAAAAGATTTTCCCCATGACTTTGTTTTTTGCTTTATTGAAACTGATACTTGTGGCCCAGGAGGTAGCAGAGGAGGTAAAATGTCGGCTTCTCAGGGCTGAAGTCTTGAGTTTAATCTCCAGCATTGCACGTCCCAGAGTGCTGCTCCGACGTTCTCTCTGCCTCGACCTCTCTCACGAATAAGTCAACCTTGAAATAATTTCTTAAAAACTGAACTGGGTGGTGGCACACGTGATTGGGCGCACACATGACAGTGCACAGGGCCCCAGGTTTAAGCCCCTGGTCTTCACCTTCAGGGGGGCTGCTTCAGTAGCAGTGAAACTTTGCTTTGTCTATCCAGTCTGCCTGCCTGCCTGTCTGTCTGTCTGTCTGTCTGTCTGTCTGTCTGCCTGCCTGTCTATGCCTCCAGGGTTATTGCTGGGGCTATGAATCCACGGCTCCTGGTATCCGTTGTTTCTATTCAGTTGAAAATTAGAGAGGAGGGGGAGACAGAGAGGGTTAGAGAAAGACAGACACCTGCAGACCTGCTCTGCCCCTGCGAAGCATCCCAGCCATAGGTGGGAAGCCGTGGGCTCAAACCAGATCCTTGAGGGGGGGTCCTTGTGCTAAGTACTATGTGAGCTTAACCAGGTGCACCACCACCTGGCCCCTTCTCTCTTTCTCTCTTCCTTTACATCTCCCCAAACTCCTTCTCCATTTCTTTCTGTCTTTATCTAAAGTAAATAAATAAAAATACTTAAAGAAAATTAAACTATGAATAGACTCCTTTCTGGAGACATTTTTGTGTATCTTTAATGTGTCTCAGCACATACAATAGTGATTTATTTGAAACTTGGGTGCGTTCCTGACACGCCATTAGTTACTGGAAATATTGAGCACACCTGACTCTGATCAAGATTGTATGCTCCTTTAAGAGGAGTGAAGACTGTTGCATGGTGCGCCTGCTGGGGCCACGTGGTGTGGTGCATATCTGTGTTTGGACAGCAGAGCTGTGAAAGGCTATAGCTATAAGGGGAATTGATGACCAGGAGGAAGGAGGACCTTGGTTTTCTTGGAATTTTTTGATTCCTGTTTCTAGCAAAGCCACAACTTCTTACTTGGATCCTCAGCATCCCCTGTAGACATGTCTGAAGAGTGGTGAAGGAGGAAGGTGGCGCCCACCACACTGGAGCATGAACCCCTCTGGGCCAAATAACACCCCCTTACCTCCCACCCTGTCCTCTGCGTGGCCACTCAGTTTGCCGTGCTCACTGCACTATTGTTCTGAAATCGTTGGCTCTAAGGTAGAAGTCATGACTTGAAGTAAATGTGACACACCTAATACAATGTGTCACGTGCTCTAGAAGTGTGCATCTGGCCCCCAATGCATCCGGTAATTGGCTTCATAGTAAGATAAGTTTCTTGCTACTGTTGGTCCCGCAACAGGGAGGCTGATCTTAGAAGACACACGTGCTTAGATCAGCTGGAGACAATGCAAATGGAGATGCTGGAAAAGAAAGGGGGGGGGGTACAGCCAGGAGAACAAGAGAATCGTTGAGTGTTTGCGACTGGGAGTTGTCTGCGCGAGTCCGGTCATCTCTTTGAGTGAAGGCGGCTGGCTCTTTCTTGACCCTACGTGAGAGTCTTACTCTCTGGGTAGAAGAGAAGATTCAGTCTTCCCTCTGGAAAGGGCTTAATGCTGCACTCAAGGCCATTTTTATTAGTGATTTAATAATGACCAACAAGATTGTGAGATAAGAGCGGTACAATCCCAGGCAGTCCCCACCGCCAGAGTTCCCTGCCCCCTCCCCTCCATTGGAAGCTTCCCTATTCTTTTCCTCCCTGGGAGCCTGGACCCAGGATCTTTATGGGGAGCAGAAGGTGGGAGTCTGGCTTCTGTAGTTGCTTCTCTGCTGGACATGGGCGTTGGCAGGTGCATCCACACCCCCAGCCTGTCTCTGTCTGTCCCTAGTGGGGCAGGGCTCTGGGGAGGGGAGGCTCCAGGACACATGGGTGAGGCCATCTGCCCAGGGAAGTCAGGTTGGCATCATGGTAGCATCTGCAACTTGGTGGCTGAAAAGCATTAAGATATAAAATAGACAAACTGTTTAATAATCTGATTGATGGTACAGTTAATGGTATTTATATACGTTTCCCATATTTGAGAGCTACTCTCTGTCCTAATCCAGCTTTCTAGTCCTATTCCCAACTCTGACACTGTTCCCCCAGACAACACTTTTAGTCCACCTGCATGTTAGCTGTGGGTTCAGGCAAACATGAATAAGTCATGAGCCCCTGGAACAGACCTAAATTAGACTCCCAGCTTCTTCCAACATGGAGACCCCAGATCTCATCTGCTCTGTTCTTACCTTTAGGTTCCTGATTATTAAACATTTTGATCTGCCTTTAAAAATTTTGAGTGTGATCTAATGTTATTTAAAGAAGAAATATAAGGCCAGCAAAATAGCTTACCTTGGAGGGTGCCTCGTTTGTCATGCATGTGACCAAAGTTCAAGTCCACCTCTTGTACATGTAGCAGGCCCATTTACAGGACTTGTCTGTCCACCTGGCAGAGCTGGTCCACAGCAGTAAAGCCCTGGTCATGGGGGAAAAGCATAGCAGAGGTATTTATCCATCCTAATTGTTCTGCTCTAGATGTTTTCAGCCATTATTCCTAGCGACCTCAGAAGCAAAGCCCTGCTTAATCTATTTGCTGCCAGTCAGTTTGACTGCACGTGCTTTCCCTGCTAGGAGAGCTATCACTATGCTCTGAATCCCAAGAATAGGAGAAGCATTCTCTCTTGTCTGTCATCTGCCTTAGGGCGATGCAATCGGTTGATCTAGGATATTAAAGGACTTTCTTCTCGTCAATATAGTCAAGCTGTGTAGTTCAGTTGATAGACATCATGTCACCAAGCAGGCAAGGCTATCAATTCCATTTATTTGTGAAAGTCTGAGTGCGACTCTGAGCTTGCTGTAGAGTCAGTGGCATCTCCTGAACAGTGACATCCTTTATTCAGCAAGAGAGCACGTAGGTCTCCCCACACGCCCATCCCTGTGCAGAGCCTCGGCACAGGGAAGCCCCCTGGTCATGAGCTGGACTGTGGAGCCAGGCAGCCCTGAGACCTGCTTTATTCTGTCATATCCAACCAGGTGATGTGCCACAAACTGTCCTCTCCCTTCTGAGTGCCCTAAGTTGAAATAGTAAGCACAGTGGTCATCACCGTGTATGTTTACTCACAACCTCTTGTTCCATGAGTCAATAACCCGGTTCATAAATCCATAGTCAGCTTACGTTCTGTCGGGTCTGCCGGGCCTGGGTCTGCTCATCCTCCGCCTCTCCCTTCCTCCCTCCTTTCCCTTCCTCTTCCACTCCTTTCATCATTCAGTGTGTCTGATTCACTCAGGATGATCCCTAACTCCCAACCCTCTAGACTTGCCCTGGCACCTTCTAGAGCTTTTCCTTCCTGTACGCATGGAAAGTGCTGGATTGTAAGGTTATAGAGGGGAGTCCAATGCACAAAATATCTTTCTCTCTACAGTGTTGAGCTCTGTGCCACCTATTATGAGATTATCAAATGTTGGAGCCCTTTAAGATGTCCTCCTTGAGAAATCAAGTCATCAGTCATTCTCTGCATAGATAGGATGGATAGATAGTTTCTGATGGATAGATAGATAGATAGATAGTTTCTGTTCTCCATAGCTCATAGAGGAGATAAGAATGAACTCTGAATTCTATACTGCAGACTCCCAAAGGTACTGACTGAGGGAACAACCAAAGGAAAAAGAGGTGCTGACTAGAAAGCAAAACTTGTCCACACAAGTGCAGGGCCTCATTACTTACGGCCTGTTCAGACTGACTCCCTGGTTTCCCAGGTCAAGTGTGTATGGCTGTTCTCCATGGCTCCAGTGCCTTTGCAGAAGGCCACGGGGTATTCTGAGGCATCCAGATCCTGTACTTAGAAATGTGTGACCTTGAAGTTCTTAGGAGGAGCTCAGGTCTCTGTTCTACAGAACGAAAATGAAGCAAGCAATTGGGTCTTATGCTGTCTCCAAGCCCTTCCAATTAATTCCAAACTCTGATTCTCAAATGTCATCAGCTTGGCAATGCCTCCCCGATCCCAAGCAGAGGAATAAAGGTAAATGAAGGACAGGAATGAGAGTCCTTGCTCATTGCTGTCTGCAGAACTGTCTGGGCTGGGAGTCTGCGTCTAGTTCTGTCTACTCTGCCGTGAGGTTGTCCCCTCTCTGGTTCACTTATCTAAGAAAATAAGCACCTTGACATGCTGTGTTTATTTCAGACTGATGAAGCATCAGTGATAATTGATAAAGTAGCAAACAGAGCCTTAAATTTCTTAAGAGCATTGGAAACATTTCATCATCCACTGCCCTTTGACTGGAATGCCTTGTATTAAGGGTTAGCACACCTGGTTGAATGCACGTGTTACGATGCACAAGGGCCTGGGTTTAAGTCCCAGGTCTCCAGCTGTAGGGGCATGCCACTTCCCTCTAGATTTCTGGCTATCTCTACCCAATAAATACATAAGCATAATAAGAACATTTAAAAAGAAAGGGGCTTCTCAAGAAATACATAATTCATCAGCTTCCACCAAAGCATCTCATTTCCCTTTTGATGTTTATGTCATGTGACTACACCTCTGATGTTTATGTCGTGTGACTATATCTCTGGTGACAATCACTGTGATACTCAGATGCAGTGTCTCATTTTTCTTTTTTTTAAATTTTTTGTATGTTATTTACTTTATTTTTGAAAGAGATGCAGAACGAGAAAGACACAGAGGCAAATACCAGAGCACCGCACAGCTCTGGCTTATTGTGGTGTGGGGTGTGGGGGATTGAACCTAGGACTTCGGAGTCTCAGGAATGAGAGTCTCTTTGCATAACCAGTATGCTATCTCCCCCTGCCCCTGTTTCTTTTTCTTTTTTTTTTTTTCTGTTCTTCCAGATTCCTTCTCCACTAGATTGTGTGAGCCCACACAATTACCTCACAGTCTATGGACCCCTTCTAACTGTTATTCTACTAGGCTATGTTTTAATAAGCACAGTCATGACTGCTGCCTATATTAGAGAGAGAGAGAGAGAGAGAGAGAGAGAGAGAGAGAGAGAGTCAGAGGGGGGAATCTTAGAGTCTTAAAGATTGAAACACTCAGAAAATGAAATGTGACTCATCTGGTCCAAAGCACATGTCACCAAGTGTGAGGACCCGGGTTCAAGCCCTGCCTACAGCTACAGCAAGAACAGTTCATCAGCAGCAGAGCAGTGCTGCAGACACCTGCCTTCTCTTTCTCTGTCTCCCTCTATCTCCTCCTGTCTCTCACTCTCTGAGAAAAAGAGAGAAAAGGGCAACAAAAAAGCCACTGGGGAAACAGCTGAGCTGTGAAGGCACTGAGCCTAGTGGTAACCCTACCGGCAAGAACAGCTCTCAGAAGCATAGACTAGCACTCTGGGGACCTTGCCAACGGTCTGTAGGGAAGGCTGTTTGCAGCCTGAGAAGCTGGAGAACAGGACACAGCACCCTGCTCTCAGCTGTGTCTCTGCCAGTGCGTGGACAATGCCGTCCATTCTCATGCTACTGCGTATCTTTTTTTTTTAATTTTTAAAAATATTTATTTGTGTATTTCCTTTTGTTGCCCTTGTTGTTTTTTATTGTTGTAGCTATTATTGTTATTGATGTCATTGTTGTTGGATAGGACAGAGAGAAATGAAGAGAGGAGGGGAAGAGAGGGAGAGAGAAAGACAGACACCTGTCAGACCTGCTTCATCGCTTGTGAAGTGACCCCCCTTGCAGGTGGGGAGCTGGGGGCTCGAACCGGGATCCTTACGCTGGTCTCTGCTCTTTGTGCCACCTGCGCTTAACCCGCTGCACTACCACCCGACTGCCTACCCCATGTCTTCATGCCTGAGGGTGTCGCAAGCCGGCCCTCATGGATGTGGATGTGATCTCTTGAGACGCTGCTAACTTATGAGGAGCAAGTGCCTTGGAATGCGTGGTGACTTGGAGCCTGTCAAGCAAGAAGCATGCGTGATCACTTAGGACACTAGCTTGGCTCAGTGATTCCTCTCCAGAAGATGGATGGAAAGTAGTGAGGCCCTGCCCACTGGCTCTCTTGGTTTTTATTAGTCATTGAGCTCAGTCAAAGGGATACCGAGACAGTTTATATCAGCCGGATCATTAGATAAGGGGGAGAAATGGAGGGGAAATTAGCAGAGGGTGGCATCACTGATAAGTGGAGTCCTTCTGAAGCAACATTCCAAGACGTTTCCAGGTAGCATTTTTAAGGCGGTGTCAGCAGATTTCACGGCTGCAGTGGCCAGGAAACCGTGCGCCCCCGTTCAGATCAGGCACCACGGCTGCAGTGGCCAGCAAACTGTGCACCCCCATTCAGATCAGGCACCACGGCTGCAGTGGCCAGCAAACTGTGCACCCCCATTCAGATCAGGCACCACGGCTGCAGTGGCCAGCAAACTGTGCACCCCCATTCAGATCAGGCACCACGGCTGCAGTGGCCAGCATACTGTGCACCCCCATTCAGATCAGGCACCAGCCATTGGCGGCCAGACTCTTTGGTGCCTGCGACTTTGGCTCCATTGAAACTTGTCTGTGTTTGAGGAGTTAGGGCTCTTTGTTGGCCATGCAGAATGATAAGGCCATGGGTTATGCAGGCTTGGGATGCTGAGATGTACCTACTGGGTGTTTCCCCACATTGAAATGTGACACAGGGTGGGAGGCAGGGTGTCTACAATGTCTCTAGCTTTGTGTGGCACTCCACAGATAGAATATTCCCAGCGCACCTGGTTGAGCAGACACGTTACTATGTGGAAAGACCCAGGTTCAAACCTCAGGTCTCTACCTGTGTGTGTGTGTGTGGGGGGGGGTCATAGACTGTGGAGCAGTGATACAGCTACCACTCCTCTCTCTCCTTCCTCCCTCTCTTTCCCAATTCCTTTGAATCCAGTGGAATAGAAGGAAGGAAAGAAAGACAGAAAAAGAAAGAAAGAAGGAAAGAGAAGGAACGAAAGATATCTATTTCTTGAGAGAAATTAGGTACCTGCTCTGTTTCTTTAATATTTGTTTATTTACAGAGAGAGAGAGAGAGAGAGAGAGAGAGAGAGAGAGAGAACAGGACACTGCTCATCTGTGGGTGATGGTAGTGGAGGGATTGGACCGAGAACTTGGGGCCTCAGGCACATGGATACTCTGCTCTAACAAGGTGAGATATTCCCCCAACTAAACACTGAATCATTCCCTGGCTGGTATTTTTATATCCTTTTTTTTTTTTTTTTTTTAGTGCTATAGAAATGACTCAGAGAGTAACTGTATCTCCAAGCATGTTGGATAGGCTAACTCTTAAACTTAGGGACGCTGGGCAGTGCTGAGTGACAGCTACAGATTTAGACAGTGACGGGGCGGCTTGGGGTAGACATTTATTGAGATAGGAAGCCCTACTACAGAAACTTGAAGGACTTTCAGCCAGTGTTGTGCTCATCTTTTATTAATTATTTAGAAGCAGAAGCCTAGGGGAAAGTTTTCTAATATTTGATTTAACAGTGATTTCTCAGATAGGATTTTTTTTAATTCTCAGAAAGTAAAAGGAAGGAGAGATAATTTGAATTATATCAACGTTTAAAGCGTTAGTACCTCAAAGGGGAAACGACCAGCATACTTCAAATGCTTTGTATTTTGGAAGTCGGACATGGCTGACGCAGCCCAGGACTTTGAAGAATGATGCGAAATTGGGATGTTGCCACTGTGATTATCTCCACCGAGCGTTGGTATAGATTTGACAGAAAAATGAATTGCAGTTTCTTTCTCTAATAAAAGTGACAATATTGGAGATTAAGTTAAAAGAATCTTTCCTTATAGATAAGAAAATAATTTTTTAAAATTATCTCCATTCCCCAGTGTCTCATGCAGACTTTAGAGGAATAACACCCAAATACTGAGCATTGTGTGCCATGGTGTGTGTGTGTGTGTGTGTGTGTGTGTGTTTGTGTGAATGTGTGTGTGAGTGTGAGAGTGTGTGTGTGAGTATGTGTGTGTTTGTGTGAATGTGTGTGTGAGTGTGTGTGTGTTTGTGTGAGTGTGTGTGATGTGTGAGTGTGTGTGTGTGTGTGTGAGTGTGAGAGTGTGTGTGTGTTTGTGTGAATGTGTGTGTGTGAGTGTGTGTGTGTTTGTGTGAATGTGTGTGTGAGTGTGTGTGTGTGTGCATGTGTGTGAGTGTGTGTGTCTGTGTTTGTGTGAGTGTGTGTGAGTATGTGTGCATGTGTGTGAGTGTGTCAGTGTGTGTGTGAGTGTGTGTGAGTATGTGTGCATGTATGTGAGTGTGTCAGTGTGTGTATGAGTGTGTGTGAATGTGTGTATGAGTGTGTGTGCGCGTGTGTGAGTGGGATTGTGCCTGTGTGTGAGAGTGTGTGTGTGTTTGTGAGTGTGTGTGTGTTTGTGCTTGTATGTGAGTGTGTGTGTGAGTGTGTTTGTGTGAGTGTGTGTATGTGTATGTGTGTGAGTGTGAGTATTTGTGAGTGTGAGTCTGAGTGAGAGTTCATGCAGGTAACTTCCTGCTGGCTTCCCTGTATATTTTCTTGGATTCTGTGTTAGTCCAGTTTGGAATTATTAAGGGAAAGAAGCACTACACACGCAGTGACCTTGAATAGAAGTCAAATTTAACCTATAACTGTATTGACCTAGAGAAAGCCAGAGTCATCTTTCCAAGAGAACAGACTCTTATTCTCTCTCTCCCTCCCTCTCTCTCTCTCTCTCTCTCTCTCTCTCTCTCTCCCTCTTTCTGTTTCTCTCTGTCTCTCTGTCTTTATATCTGTCTCTGTCTTTCTCTGTCTCTCTTGCCTCTGGGGTTATCTCTTGGCGCTGCCACCACAAATCTACTGCTTCTGGCGGTCATTTTTATTTCCATTTTATTGGATAGGACAGAGAAATTGAGAGAGGAGGGTAGATAGAGAGGTAGAGAAAGAGAGACACCTGAAGACCTGCTTGGCAGCTTGTGAAGCGACTCCCCTGTAGGTGGGGAGCCTGGTGCTCGAACCCAGATCCTTGCATTGGTCCTTGTTCTTAGTACCACATGAGCTTAACTGGGTGCATCACTGCTCGGCCCCCGAGAGACATTGTTATTTTCTAGTACAACCTTCTCTACTCCTAAACTTGTGTATTTATTTCTTGAAATTTACCAGAGCACTGCTCAGATTTGGCCTTTGCTGGTGCTGGGCCCTCAGGCTTGAAAGTCTATCATTTGAGCCACTGCTGTATTTTCTTGGCTCTTCTCGGTTGTAGATGAAGAACCAGAGGCAAATTCATTCATTGAAACATCCATCTTAGAGGCCTCTCAGCCCCTCATTTGAACTCTCCAAGAGTCATCTTTTCCCTAAAGGAATATCCCCAAGCACTGGTGAGCAGTGAATTAGTTTGTGTGTATTCTACTGAGCAGGAGAATCATAGCTCCACAGAAAAGCAAATCAAGCTGTAGTGATTTGTTCTGTTTTTCTTATTGGATAGAGTCAGAGAGAAATCAAATGGGAAGGGGAAGATAGAGAGAGGACATCTGCAGTTCTGTTTGACCACTTGCAAAGCTCCCACCTCTGCAGGTGGGGACCAGGGGCTCGAACCTGGGTCCTTGTGCACTGGAATATGTGCGCTCAGCCAGGAGTGTTACCACTTTGCCCCAGTAACTTATTCTTGTTGGTATTTTTTTTTTACTTGAAATTTTGGTAATTGATTTAGAGAGAAGCAGCATGAAGGGAAAGGATGTGCTTATACCACCAGCAGCCTTCCTTAAAAAACAAACTTGCGTTATCTTTATTTATTATTAGATTGAGACGGCCAGAAATTGAGAAGATGGGGTGGGGTGAGACAGAGGGTGAGAGACACCTGCAGCCCTGCTTCACCACTCACAAAGCTTTCCCCTGCAGGTGGGGACTGGGGGCTTGAACTAAGGTCCCTGCTCATTGTAACACATGCACTCAGCCCCTGCATTTTTTTAAAAAAAATTTTATCTCCTTCCCATCCTCATACACTACGAATAGAATCAGTCCTACAGAGAGGTTTAGGAATGCCAAGTGCATCTGGGATCCAGGGCTGGAAAACTTGATCATGAAGGGTCGCCCTCTGTGGGCTTTCGGAGAGCTCTTTCCCTGGCCGGGAGATGCGATCTCTCATGAAGAAAAGCATCCCATGCTTCTAAGCGTGTTTGACGTTTACAGCAAGACATTCTCACCCAAATGACAACCGCCAGCGGCGCCTTTAGAGAGGATACTCAGTCAGAAACCTTATGGGGTCTGGAGGATTCGCCTGCCTGCCTGCCACAGTGGCCCCCTGGGCAAAGCAGACCTTGTGCCTTTCAGAATTTAACTCCTGGCCTCTTGTCAGGAGCTTTCTGCTGTGTCCCCAGTGCTGTTTGAATGTTGTTTCCCTGCAGTTACCCAGCACCACACGCTGGTGCGAGCCAAGGCTCACACACTGTAGTGCTGGAGGACCCAGGTTCAAGTCCCTGGTCCCCACCTGCAGGGAGGAAAGTTTCCTGAGTGATGAGACAGGGCTGCCTGTCTCTCTCCCTCTCTACTTAATTTCTCTCTGATATTATTTAACAACAACAACAACAACAACAGCAAAAGTTGTTGTGAGGCTTCAGCAACGTGGTGATGTAAAAAGACCCTAGCACAGTATTTGTGCTTTTAGGCGTCCTCTCCTTTCCCCTGCCTGTCACCTCTTACTGCCTCCTAACCAGTCCTGGGCAGCCCTGCCTTTCTCCTGTGAGCTTAGTTCAGCTTGTTCAGCAACAGTATCAACCTCCCGATGGCTCTTCCCACACCGGAGGGGCTGAAACGTGAGTAGAGCCTGCCAGGGTAGTGCTCTGAGTCCCCACTTAGAGAAATGAATTCCACAGGTCAGGCCTCTCTGCCCCCTCACTCTGGGCATGGAGGGTGTACTGTCTACAAATGGAGGTCGGTGGTCCAAGTGAGGGTAACTTCTGAGGATGAAACTAACAGAAGTATCTCCTTGTGTATTTTCTTTTCCTTTTATCTTTCTATGCTGCTTGAACCTTCCCATCTCTTCCTTGCTTTTTTTCCACCTTTTTTTTTCTTGCCCTCAATACCTTCAAAGCCACTTTAAAAAAAAATCCATTCTATGCCTTTTTATAATGGAAAATTGAAACACCCATGGGTTTTGACAGAATAACTTGCATAATGAATCTTGATTTTGGTAGGACGATCATTCTGTCTTCATAAAATAAACTAGTTTCTGGGGCCGGGTGGTAGTGCGATGGGTTAAGCACACATGACACCAAACACAAGGACCGGCGTAAGGATCCCGGTTCAAGCCCCCAGCTCCCCACCTGCAGGGGAGTCGCTTCACAGGCGGTGAATCAGGTCTGCAGGTGTCTGTCTTTCTCTCCTCCTCTCTGTTTTCTTCTCCTCTCTCCATTTTTCTCTGTCCTATCCAACAATAGCAACAACAAGAGCAATGAAAATGGGGAAAAAATGGCCTCCAGGAGCAGTAGATTCATAGTGCAGGCACCGAGTCCCAGCCTCTTAAAGTGTAGTTTTCAGTGGGCCCTTTCCAGCATGCTAGGCCATTTTATGAAAAAGTAAATTGAATCTTCATCATTATAAAATTAACATATGTTCATGTAAAAAACTGGAATTTATTCCTTCACCTGTTGCCAAAAGGGTTATCTTTGATGCTTCCTTGTTGGCAGCCATATTTTTCTCTCAATTTTGTATGATAAAATAGAGAGGAAATGAGAGGGGAGGAGAGAGAGAGAGAAGGAGAGTCAGGGGGCTAGGCTGTGGTGTACCTGGTTAAGTATTTGAGACCCCTACTCCTCACCTGCAGGGGGGACACTTCACAAGTAGCAAAGCACGTCTATAGGTGTCTGTCTGTCTCTCTCCCTCTGTAACTCACCCTCCTCTCTCAATCTCTCTCTGTCCTATCCAATAAAATGGGAGAAATAGCAGCCAGAAGCAGAGCATTCATAGTGTGGGTACTGAGCCCCATCCATGACTCTGGAGGCAATAAATAAATAAATAAAATAAAAAGGAGAGAGAGAGAGAGACAGTGGTGAAGTGAAGCTTTCCCCCTGCAGATGGGAAGTGGGACTTGAACCCAGGTCCTTGCACATGGTAATGTGTGAGCTCATAAGGTGTACTGCAGTGCAGGCCACCCTAACAAACTTTTTGTGTAGTTAATATTAATTAAGTACTCACTTATTTCCTGGCAGACAAAAAATCTAGAAAAATCAAGTATAATTATAGCCACTAGAAATTATAATTATTATCATACTTGTGTCCTCTGTTCTTGTCCTTCGGGCAGTGTATTTGTAAAAATGCATCTGAATGTCATAGAAAAGTGATGTTTCTATACTTATTTTTTCTTTTAAAATCATCTCATAAATTCAGTTGTGTCATCATTTCGTTATCATGCTGTCGTTTTAGTTTATCGCTCGCTCATAACCTTCCCCAAGTAATGAAATATTTTCAGACTGACTTTTAATGATTTCACAATAACTGTAGTAATCAGGGTTGGCCTCCATAATGCTAACAATCTACTCCAAAACTTGGAACCCAGAAACATGCAATTATCCATTTTATATGCATGGATACATGGACACGTTGATATGAGCTTCAGGCTGTGGAACAGGGACTTAGCGGTAAGTGTTTGTGATGCAAGTGAGTTCTGTCCTATAATATCCACGTCTTGCTTACATGCTGGCATACTCCGGGGAGGTTCTCTTGACAAAAAGCAGGAGTGAGGGAGGGGTTAGAGGAACAGTTAGCACCTCCTGAAAGTCTAGACTTGGTGACAGTTAAAGCAAGTCATATTGCCGACCTCACCATGGAGTGTGGTAACACACTGTACTCTCTCTCGCCGGAGATGCTACGTGAAGACAGGACAAGTTGTGGGCACGTAATTCAAAACTGAGTAGACAAGAAGCACCAGCTAGAGTTTGGTGAACCACAACTATCATCTCAACTATAATAACTGAGATTGGACAAAGGCCAACATTAGTGCTTCTGTCAACGTTAACTGTGCGCACGTATTGGGTGGCCAACAGAGACCACATCCCTTTGCCAATCATGCAGGCCTTAGTGGGCATTGCAAGCCCCCGTTTCACTGACCACAATGTCTCTGCATTTGCATTTCAGTTATAATGTAGCCTCCTACTGACACTTCAACACAGTGTGTCTAGGAATAGGACATCTCACTGTATATACAGATCATCTTCTAGTGGGGGCCGGGCGGTAGTGCACTGGGTTAAGCACACATAGTAGGAAGCTCAAGGACCCAAGCAAGGGTCCCAGTTTGAGCCTCTGACTCCCCACCTTCAGGGGCTTTGTGTCACTTCACTAGTGGTGAAGCAGGTCTGCAGGTGTCTCTCTCTCTCTCCCTCTCTGTCTTCCCCTCCTTTCTCAATTTCTCATTGTCCCATTCAATAAAAAATGGACAGATATGGCCTCCAGTAGCAGTGGATTCATAGTGCTGAACTAGGCCCCAGAAGTAATCCTGGAGGCAAAACAAATGAATGAATGGATGAATGGATGGATGGATGGATGGATGGATGGATGGATGGATGGATGGATGAATGAATGGATGGATGGATGAATGATTCAGATTAACTTCTAGGCTACATAGGAATCAACTCTGATTTTAATGCCAGGAGAATGATGGCCATGAATGTGGGAAGTCTTGAAGAGTTAAAGCTCGTGACTTAGCAGAGCCAGTATTTCAGCAGCATCAGCTTCAGAGCCTGGGGAGGAGGCAGAAAGGTGCTCCCCTTGGGTAAGGACTGTTTATAGAACAGCGTAATGGAGGAGGCCATGAAAGTCCAGGAAGGAGAGGCGCCCAGACACCTGCACTCCCCAGACGTAGTAAAGAGTGACTCACTGCAGCTGCTTGGTTTGTTTTGGTTTTAAATTCAGCATCATTTTACTCTACTCTTATAATCTGCACTGATTTACCCTTTTAGTGTAGAAGTCATTACCTGCCTGGGTTTTTATCAAGATTCTGAAAAATGTGTGGCCATCTAGAATTTTGGCTTTAGACCAATCTTTTTTTTTTTTTGAAAAAACTTTGGATTAAGTATATGTATATGTATATATATATATACATATATATATACATATATATATATATATATATATAGTTACCTGTGATTAATAGTGGGCTGCAAGTTTGTAAGATTACAGAATGTATTTCCACATTGCACCCACAACCAAAGACCTGTGTCCCCATCCTCCCTACTCCCAAAGATGATCACCATAGTTCTCACAATCCAACATTGTTTTTGGTTTTGCTCTGTTCTTAACACATGGGGTTCTGATTCTACTAATGAACTTATTAATATTCCTTCTTCTGTGTTTGTACTTTTGCTCCTAGTTGTTATTTATTTCTCAAAATACATTCCCTTTTGTCCAAGTTAGATACCATGCTCTAAAAGACCAGGACCATCATTCTTTCTTCACTGCCTGGTGCCTGGCATATAAAATGCACTCCACAGACATCTGTTGATGGTGATAGTTTCAGGGCACAGATACCCTTGATATTTCTACACCAAGACTTGGCAAACTCTGGTTTTTCCATTGGTATTGTCTCATTCACACACAAGGCACCTTGCTTTAGACTTACAGCTCCTGCTTCCAGCCACACTTTGCCTGCTGTATACTTGATTTTAAATGCAATTTTCTAGGGAAGTATTTGCCAAGGTCCAACCACCTGTCAGTGCTATGAAGAGCCAACATGGAGTGGCCAGAAATAATAGAGACTAATTGCACTGATGAAGTCTAATAGTATGTACTCTCCTCCAAAGAGAAACTTTCACTGGCTAGAATTTAGAGGGAAATCAACTGCATTGCTTTAAGATCTTATGAGCATAGAGGAAAAGAGGGGATGGTGTAGGACGTGGGAAAAGGGATGTTGTGTGAGAGAAAGTCTGATGATATTGGCTGCTAGCAGAGACCAACTTTCGCCTCTGCGTTTTCCTGTCATTCGGCAAATAATGGCAGAACCCCTATCATTGTGCAGTTTCACTCATGAGAACAAGTGGGAAAAGGGTGAAGGAGGTCTACAGTCTTCAGGAAGCTCAAGGACAGCCTGAAGGTCATTCCCTTAGGAATTTGCATCAAAAAGAAGAAGAGGAGGAGGAGGAGG
>NC_080183.1:16835417-16842917 GCF_950295315.1 Erinaceus europaeus
AGGAATTATGGCTCAGGAAGGAGAAAGAACAGACCCCATGGGCAGTGACCTCCTACTTGGAAGCAGGCCAGGTGCAGAACCCTGAAAGAAAATACTTTTTTTTAGATATTTATTTGCTTATAAATAAACCTGCTAGCGTTCTTCTGACACTTAAATTCACTACCAATGCTGAACTCCTCAGTTATAGCATATATTATAGCTACTTAATTTCAGAGGGCAAGTCAGTGAGTAATCTTTAAAATCCCAAACTCCTAGCCTTCCTGTCCCTTCACAGGAAGTCCCCCTGAGAGATGTCAGCTTGTGGGGTTCTATGAAGCAGGTGGAGGATCAAGAATAACTCAGTCTTTCTTCCGGACATTGTCTTCTAGGAAAACTGGACGCAAACATACACTGTAACACCATGTCTGAATTATCTGTGATACAAGCTGTTTTCTTTTTGAGATTTCTTTGATGAATTAAAATATTTTTAAAAACAAGTTATTTATTTTGGATTGAGAGTGAAGGGGGGGGGAGAGAGAGAGAGAGAGAGAGAGAGAGACTTGCTCCCCTGTTGCACTGCTCTTGAAGCTTCTCTCCAGTGGCTGGGTAGTGGGGGCTTGAACCCAGGTCCTTGTGCATTACAGCTTGTGTGCTCTGCCAGATTGCCACGGGACAGCCCCCTTGTACTTTAGATTTTGAATTTATGTTTTCCCTTGCTTATGACATTGTACCTTTTATCAATTCTCAACTTGTATTTTATTTGTAATTTTTTAACACAGTGCCAGGGGATAAGCCCAGGGTCCCATACATATGTGATGTCACTGAGACACCTGCATGGCCTAAATTGTATCCTGTCCTTTGAGGGAGTGAATGAGGACAGGAAGGAGAAGAGGAGAGAGGACTTTCCCAGCCTCCATGGGATTTTACCCATAATGCCCCTGAGCTGCGGGAACCTAGTCCAGAGCCCCACACACAGTCAGGCCTATTCTTGGTACTAAGGCACATTCTCTGCCTGCTTTCCTGGGCCCCTTTACATTTTCTATGCAGTCTTACATATTGAACAACTCCACCCATTTACTTATTCTTTAATATTTCCTTTATTTTAATGAGGGAAGTACAGAGAGAAACAGGGATGGAGAGAGAGAGAGAGAGAGGAGAGGAAAGCACTGCTGAGCTCTGGCTTATAGTAGCGTTTGGAACTGAGTCCAGGACCTCTGAGCTTCAGGCACGCAAATCTCTTTGACATTTCTTCTATGCTATCTCCTCAGTCCAATTCCATACATTTAAAATAAAGAACTTGGTGGTATGGGCTGTGATGTCTTTTTTTATTATTTTACTTTACAAAACTACATGTCAACAAGGCTTTAAATCTACACCATTCCCACCACCAGAATTCTGAATGTTCAGGCTCCCCACTGCAGTCCCCCCCAGTTCCCCTAAAGCTGTAGACATAGGTCAGCCATCCTCTCTACAACTGCCTGTCTACATTTATAATAATTGCTCCCCCTTGTTTTCCTGATCCCATCTTCTCTTCCCCTCCAAGCCACTCATGACAACATAACTACCTGCATATGTTCCTTTTCTTTTACTTTTGTCTCTCTCTGGGTGCTGATGGAGCTGGAGTTCGGAGCCCTCTTATCCTCCTCTTCGTATCACTTCTCCGCCACTGAGTATAGATCGAGTTGTGTTTGGGGTGCAGGCGGTGGAAGGCCTGGATTCTGAAACTGCTTCTCAGCTGAACATGGGCTTTGACAGGTCCACCCACACCCCTAGCCTGTTTCTATCTTTCCCTAGTGGGACAGGGCTCTGGAGAGGTGAGGATCCAGGTGGACTGTAATAACTGTATGGAACATATGAAGATGCTGAGGAGAGCTGACAGACTTTATTATTTTTTTTCTGTAAGGCAGCCATTTTGTCTGTAAGGCAGCCATATCCTTTCCTGTAACACAGCCATTCTGATGCATTGATATTCAAAAGTGGCAGACAGAAAAATACTGTCACTGTGTCCATCACCAGGTCAGAGGGCACAGTGATCTATCACTGACGACCAGTACTAATTTTATGACCAGAGGCAGAGGATGTGATGTTTTCTTTTATTTCAAGAGAGCCCAGAACTCTTATTTTCTGCTCTTCCTGAAGACCTCAGCTATACATTTTCTTTCACCTCTTCTGTGACTCCCTGTTCCTCTCTACACAAACAGTAAATGGAAAGACATGATGGGAGAAAGAAAGGCATTGGGCTCTGCAGCTCATGGCACTGCGTCAGCATGTCAGCATTGTATTTGGTTTGGGATGCAGGGAAGCAGCTGCTGAGTCACTGACCAGAACAGCCAGGGAGGAATGAAGGTGTTTTGAACCCCCTCCACATTGAAACGCACACATTGCTCTTGGATCCAGACTCGCCTCATCTCAACAAATCAAGTTATCAGAGGGCTAATTGCTACCTTGTGTGGCTTCCTGAGAGAGAACCCCCTCCCACTCCGGCTCCCCACAGGAACTCATGACATCTGGTGACTGTTACTTCAAAGTCTTCATTTAAATGGTACAGGAATGTCTGAAAGAACAACACTTTTTTTGGCCAGAGCAAGATGCCCTGGGAGAAAACACACAACACACACACACACACACACACACACACACACACACACACACACACACACTCCTGGGCATTGTTCCCAAGCCCAGATGCTTTTTGCAGGACTTAGCCCTGGGCTCAGTCAGAAGCCAGATATACCAGGGTCTAATAAATTGTGTGATGTTAGATTTTGTCAGCTTCATTCCCCCCCCCTCTAAAAGTCTGTATTAGGCAGCAATAAGAATAATGAAGAAGTTTAATTAAAACAAAATATCTCAGAGCTCAAGAAGATACTGGCTATAAATAAGAGAGAAAACAAGCCCTATCGTCTACTGCAAGTACATTGTATAACTAGCTTGTTTTCCTTAAACATTAGCTAAGCAACATTAAACTTCAAGTGTACTCACATTAGCCAGGGGTATATAGTGGGATCACTGCAAATTTGACCAGGTTTTCTGTTTGCAGAAAGAGAAAAAAACTCGTCAGAGTGTGGCTAAGGGGTGGATCATAAAATCCTCGCACCCATCAAATGTAGAGTTATGACTCAGTAATGAAGATTGTCTTTAGCCATGGAATTCTACTCCCATTTTAGTGGTAGTGAAAATTCATAGGCAAATAAACACTTCAGCTTCTCTCTGTAATAATTTATTGCAGGAACTACTTGCTTGTAGATACTGAAGCTAAGGATGTTCCTCTGGCTAGAATGCTTTCATTTGCTAGTTCTTGAAAAGAAGCCACTTAATTAAATCAATTTAAGGAAACCCCATTAACCAATTCATTAATTAAAGCCGAGTAGCTCATTCATTATTGATCATAATCACGTCTTCATTTCAATCTAACTTTATTCCGTTGATTGCCCCTGACTGGCTGTGAGAGCAAGGAGTATTATGACACCAAGTTTTGCAGGACAGTGTGGTATTACACTGGTGAGTTTCAAAGTCAAGAAGGCTTTGATTTATTCTCTTGGTTGCAGGTGCGGTACAGAGCTGCTCCCTTATCACCTGACAATAGGATTAGCCACAAATAAAATGGTTTAGAAGGCTTTCTGTATGAAGCCCAGATTCATCGTGAATTGCCGTGGACACGTTTGACCATGATTATGACTACTTAAAATCTCTGTCTTTTCCTAGAAATACAGCTCGCTTATTCTGACCTGCTGACTGAGGAAAGGCACTGTCCCATAGTGTTTCCTCCATGTTTAGTGTTCAGGCTGCGTGATTTTCCACACATTGGCTCAGTAGTCTGATGTCCTGAGAGTCGGGTGTTCCACAGTGAGCATCCCATCACCACTCTGCATTGTCCTGCTAGCTCTCATCCACTCGGCTCCCTTCATGTCTCTTCCCCTTGCGTGAGCTTGATTTCACCTATTTGGCTGACTCTGAATTGTATTTCTGTATTCACCCCCCCCCCCACCCACACACATAGCTTCAGACAGCATATCTGTCTGACATCTCTCACACGGTATTTCACCGTCAACTCAAGAGAGAGAATACTCATTATATTTTAGAATCTCAGCACCAGGCACCTGGGGACCACCGTTAGATGAATGTGACTCAGGGAGACACAAATAGGAAGTGTGTATATATGGAGCGAAGACAGGAGTCAAAGGAGAAAAATGAAGCAAGATTGAAAAGAGAGGGGGGGGGAGGGGGAGGAGGAGAGGAGGGGAGGGGGAGGGGAAGGGGAGGGAGAGGGAGAGGGAGAGAGAGGGAGAGGGAGAGGAGGGAGAGGGAGAGGGAGAGGGAGAGGGAGGGAGAGGGAGGGAGAGAGAGAGGGAGAGAGAGAGGGAAAGGGAGAGGGAGAGGGAGAGGGAGAGGGAGGGAGGGGGAGAGGGAGAGGGAGGGAGAGAGAGAGGGAGAGAGAGAGGGAGAAGGAGAGAGAGGGGGAGGGAGAGGGGAGGGAGAGGGGGAGGGAGAGGGGAGGGAGAGGGAGAGGGGAGAGGGAGAGAGAGAGAGAGAGGGAGAAGGAGAGAGGGAGAGGAAGAGGGGAGAGGGAGAGGGAGAGGGAGAGGGAGGCAGGGGGTTTGCATTGTAAGCAGCAAGTGTCCATGGTTACTCTGAAGGTGACGGGTTTGGGCCTTTCAGCAGCTGTCTTCCTGGAAAGTGTGTAACATGGACAGATTGGAGAGCGGAGCGCTCTGGGGTCTGTGTAGAAAATAGATAGGAGAGAGCTTCTCTGAACTCAAAGCAGAGGGAATGCTGTTGTGGGCATTTCTACATTTCTACATTAGAAGAAAGAGCACCAGCCACTTCAGATTCCAAACCCCAGAGTTGGGAAGATCTTTGACATAAGCTGCTAAATGTTCACTTACAGAATAATGGACTTGCCAGCAATTTCTCATCTTGTCCATGGGCACTTAGCTGGCAGATGGCAAACACCAGGCTGGCATCCTGCAATCCTGAAATATAATTTTTGTGGTTTTGCCTGGGAGGGAAAAAAGATCATTTTAATTTTCTATCCCTCATATATTTTTTTATTGTGGCAGTTTTCTAAAAATAAGCACATCTGGAAGGACTTTATTTGGTAGCATCATTCTCTGCATTAGATAGTTGTTGATGTTTAGACTTGAGAAGGTTCTGACTTTTAAAAATTTTTAGTTATAAAATGGAAATATTAACAAGACCATAGGATAAGAGGGGTACACAGTTCCCACCACCAGAGCTCCCTATCCCACCCCCTCCCTGGTGTTGACAGGTGGATCTACACTCCCAGTCTGCCTCTCTCTTTCCCTAGTGGGACAGGGGCCTGGGGAGGCGGGACTCCAGGACACATTGGTGGGGTCGTCTGCCCAGGGAAGTCCAGTTGGAAGCTGGTGGCTGAAAAGAGTTAAGATATAAAGCAGAACAGATTGCTGACTGATCATGCACCTAAAGGCAAGAATATTGCAGTTGAAAGTTTGGGGTCTCCATTTTGGAAAAAGCTAGTACGTCTATTTTAGGTCTATTCCAAGGGGCCCATGACTTGACTAGTTTACTAACATGCAGGTGGGCCCCGGATATTGTCTGGGGAGATGGTGTCATGGTTGGAAGAAGGACAGAAAGCTGGATCAGGGAGGAGAGTAGCTCCCAAATATGGGGAAAGTGTATAAATATTTGATCTGGGGCCCAAATTCAGCACAGAAGCCTGTGTGGCCTCTGCATTTATGTAGGGCTGAGCTCACATCCTGTGGTCACGGCTAGAACGTTCCAGGTTGCCCAGTTTCAGGACCCATCATCCTCGTGATAGGTAGCGTATGTTGTCCAACCTCTCTGTGGATAGTGGAACAGTTTCTCCCATTGTTGTTCTACCTTGAGGGCAAGGTCCTATGGGGGTGGTTCTGACTTTTCTAACGCATGCTGTTAACTGGTGATGAAGTTGTTACTTAATAAACGCATAAACTTACATTTTCTAATGTCGACTCCCCTGTATATTTTCTTTGAGGACTGACTTATTTATAGGATAGAGACAGAGAAGTTGAGAGAGAAGGAGGGTATAGAGAGGGAGAGGGAGGGAGCTAGCTAACCAGCTTCTCTCGGTCACTCATGCAGTTGAGAAAATGTATCAGGACTTACTGAGATGTCCAGAATTGGGTAAAGATCATAGTTTCAAGATTTCTTTAACCTTTTTTTTTTTTTTTTTTTTTTGCCTCCAGGGTTAACACTGGAGCTTGGTGTCGGCACTATGAATCCACTGCTCCTGGTAGCCATTTTTCCCATTGTTGTTGGACAGGACAGAGAGAAATGGAGAGAGGAGGGAAGACAGAGAAGGGGAGAGAAAGACAGACACCTGCAGACCTGCTTCACCACCGCCTGGGAAGCGACTCCCCTGCAGGTGGGGAGCCGGGGCTCGAACCGGGATCCTTGTGCTGTCTCACACTATATGTGTTTAACCTGCTGCACTACTGCCTGGCTTCCTTCTTTAACCTTTTTAAATGGTCCCTTCCCTGTAAAGTAAGGGTTACTAAAAGTTACTAAAAGTAAGAGAAATCTTTTTCACTCATCTAATCTACACATTATGGACTCAGTAAATGTTAATTTTTCCCACCCAAGTGAGGACTCAGATTTCTGGGAGAGGAACAGTGTGTATGTTAACACACTCAGATTCTTTAGCTCAGACCATAGACTACGACACACTGCTGAACATGAAAGGATGTCTGAGGCCAGTCAGAATGAAGGATTGCGAGCTCTCTGTGGGCTGTAAGCAGATTCTTGTCTGCATTTAGAAGGTCTGTTTATAATCAGGTCAGAGATGACTTGGGTTGGCTTGTATTAACTCCATTCTGGGGGATTCTGCCGAGACTGTTGTGCCACTCAGGCTCCCCTTCCTGAGAGCACCTGGTGACCTTTATGCCTCTCAGAAGGGCCTTTCTTAGCCCGGAGCCTGGAACTCTGCGTGTTGACCTTTAGCTGACACTCACAGCAGGCTCGCTCTGGGGACAAGCCCCACTGTGCTGTTAACCTTCAGCAGATAACACCTCTGACTTGACAAGCCCACTCCGGATGTCTGCAAGTGCTGAAGTGGGAGTCCCTGACCATAGATTCACAACAGAGAGGCAGCCGGACCCTCCGGCCTTTCCTATCAGGGAGAACGGGGAAGCGCTGTCCTTGGAAGGGAAGCAGTGAGTGCGGGAGAGAGGCCTGCACACTCCTGGGCGAGAGATCATTGTCATGAGCCCAGGGTGTCTAAGCAGCGCTATCACATTTGCTCTTCAGACCATCTTCACAGGACAGGAGTGAAGTTGCAGAAGAAGCTTTTGCTATTATTATTTTATTTTTTAAATTATCTTTATTTATTTATTGGACAGAGACAGAGAGAAATTGAGAGGGGAGAGGAGTAGAAACAGAGAGCAAGACAGAGAGACACCCGCAGCCCTGCTTCACCACTCATGAAGCCTCCCCTGCAGGTGGGGACCGGGGGCTCGAACCTGGGTCCCTGAGCACTGGAACATGTGCGCTCAGCCAGGTGCG
>NC_080183.1:16847917-16905417 GCF_950295315.1 Erinaceus europaeus
TCTTTTTTCCTTATTTTTATTCCATTTAATGGTTCATAAGATTTTCTAGGTGTGAGAGCTGATCCTTTTGTCTTTTAACTAATGGAGTCATTCTCTCAGCTAATCTCTATTTTATCACTTATTTATTTGAACTTGAAAACACTTTCATCAGTGCCCACAAAGGTTGCTACTCTTTTTCTGAACAGTCTCCATCCACCTTTCTAGACTCGGCATTCTTTCTTCCTCCAGGATTATCGCTGGGGCTCGGTGGCGGCATTACAAATCCACAGCTCCAGGTGGCCATTTTTTTTTAACATTTTATTGGCTATTAGAGAGAGAGAAATTGAGAGAGGAGGGAAGATAGAGAGGGTGAGAGAAAGACACCTGCAGACCTGTTTTGCTGCTCGTGAAGCTTCTCCATTGCAGGTGGAAGTGGGGGCTTGAACCGGGATCATTGCACGGTCCTTGCACTTAGTACTATGTGTGCTTAACTGGAAGTTCCATTGCCCAGCCCCCCTCTAGATTTGGTGTTTAAGACACATGGTCCAGATTTCAATGGAATTTATTATTATTTTTAAATTTACTTGCTGGATAGACACAGAGAGAAACTGAGAGGGGAGAGGCGGGGGGAAAGGTAGCCTCCAGGAGCAGTGGATTCATGGTGCAGGCACCATGCTGGAGGCAATAAATAAATAAATAAATAAATAAATAAATAAATATAAAAAAGAAAAGCATATTTCTAAAAAAAAGTGTGAATTTCTGCCACTATTGTATTCTAGAGACATGGGGTTTCTAAATCCATCCAGTCACAGCACACATCACAGTGGAGCATGGCTCTTGCTAGATTTGAGCTTCCTTCCTTCCTCCCTTCCTCCCTCCCTCCCTTCTTTCCTTTCCTCCTCCTCCTCCTCCTCTTCTTCTTCTCCTTCTTCTTCTTCTTCTTCTTCTTCTTCTTCTTCTTCTTCTTCTTCTTCTTCTGATTTCTTTCTATTTTTATTAGGTAGAAACAGAGAGAGATCAAGAAAGGAAGGAAAGAGAGAGAGAGCGAGTTGCAGAACTGTGGCATCACTGGTAGGAAGGAGAGAGAGAGAGAGAGAGAGAGCTGCAGAACTGTGGCATCACTGGCCAAGCTTCTCCTCGAGGCTGTGGACCAGGGGCCTGCAGGTGGGCCTTTGGCAGTGATGACCTGTGCTCCTCGAGATGTACCACCTGGAACCCTGCTAGCCCGGCCCTCACGGCCCTCACCGCAGCAACCAGAAGGCTGCTTCTCTGTGAGAGGTAAGCTGAGACCTTCCTTGAGAAGTAAAGCCCAGCGTGTGCTCTCTGCCCTCCCAGGCATGGCCACGTTTCCTGCCCTGCAGTGTCTGCACGAGGCAGCCGGAGACAGGTGGCTCCTGTAGTCCTGTGCTCTGCAAGTCTCACCACGGGGCAGCTCCATTCTTCTTTCTTTCTTTCTTCTTTTTTTTTTTTAATATTTACTTATTTATTCCCTTTTGTTGCCCTTGTTGTTTTATTGATGTCGTCATTGTTGGATAGGACAGAGAGAAATGGAGAGAGGAGGGGAAGACAGAGAGGAGAAGAGAAAGACAGACACCTGCAGACCTGCTTCACCGCCTGTGAAGTGACTCCCCTGCAGGTGGGGAGCCGGGGGCTCGAACCAGGATCCTGACGCCGGTCCTTGCGCTCTGTGCCATGTGCGCTTAACCTGCTGTGCTGCCACCTGACTACCTCTTTCTTCTTCCTTATGGTGACTCACTCAGATGGTGTCACACAGCGTGGTTTCTGTTGCATGTCATTTTCTGAGAGTCCTCAGCACTTTACACCTCCAGGCTTGCCCTGCCACCCCGCCCTTCCAGATTTAGTCCAGCATCCTTAGCCTCACGTCTGTAAAGCAGGATCCGGAGCTCCAGCTTAGCTGTTTGGGGGCCCAAATAACATCACCAGCAAGAGAAATAGCCTTGGGTGTTTCCCTGAAGCAAAAAGCCATTTAATACCCAGGGTTGTTACCATTCCTTTTGTTCCGGTGTCCCTGGGAAGCACAGTGTGGGGTTTCAGTCCTCACTTTAACCTTCCAGAGCCCGGTGTGGGAGGGAAGGCCCTCTCAGTCTGGCTTCACCTGCACCACAGAGGCACAGGGAGTAACCCCGTCCCCAGCAGGGGCAGACCCGTGGCATTGGAGGCTTGCTGCCCACAAAAGTATTTCCCCTTGGAAGTATGAGGACAATGCCTGCCATGTTCTTACTTGTGTTTCATCCTCATATGTGAAATTTCATGTGATAATTTCAAGGACGCTAGAAAATGTTCATTATTTTGTTTACATTCACTTATTTGTAGGAGAAATACTGAGAAAAAGAGGCTAGAGTAGGGCCGAGCTGTGGTGCACCCGATTAAACACATACACTACTAAGCACAAAGACCCACTCAAAGATCTTGGTTCAAGCCCCTGGCTCCCCACTTCTATTTTCTAACCATAAAATAAATTCTCATTAAAAAAAAAAGTGTTAAGAACTCCAGGGCCTGGCAGTCAAGGGAAAGTTTCACAGAAGGAGTAGAAATTTGGAACTCAGCCTTGAAAGAAAGGTGTAAGACTTGGATAAACAGTTAATTAGGATAGTGGCGTAATTACTGTATGTTTACTCTCTCCTTGTTCTTGCCTGTGGCTTCTTCTAATCCATTTCAATTTCGTGGTATTTCTGGGAGAAGCACAGTGGTAGTGACCCCTTCTCAGAAACACAGGGAAATAAAATAGCTTTTGGGAAGCCATGCAGACTATCCAAAGCAAAGACGGATTCTAAACCAGGTAGCCTGGATCTCAGATCTGTGTTCAAACACAGTAGGTGTATCCTTCTGTTTTTAAGAGGGTAGAGATACTTGCTCAATGGTATTCACTAGGAGGCTGTCACCTTGTATAAAGTATATATTCCCTTAGCAACTGAACAGAGAAAACTCAGTTTTCTTTTGGTGAAATAAAAGAAAAATAGTAAAAGGAATATATAAAGTAAGAAATAACAGAGGACCTTGTGGGGGTTGTATTGCTATATGGAAAACTGGAGATATTATGCATGTACAAACTATTGTATTTACTGTGGAATATAAAACATTAATTCCCCTATAAAGAAATTAAAAAACAAAGAAATACCAATGCTTTGGCAACAGTCAATGGCTTTCTCTATAGGGCAGGAGTTGAACATACATTTGACAATGTGGGTTGGGCCAGTCCAGAGTCACTTAGACTGGTTTGAACTTATTATCAAGACCACTGTTCTGCCCTGGTCAAATTCATGCAGGCAGTTGTCCTGTATTTCACAGTTGCATGTGGTAAAGAATGTGTATAATCACTTCGTGGTAGATTGAGGTTCAGCAATCCTGTAAGACCTTTGAGTCAGTAGTAGGCAAGATTAAACACATGGTATGTTTGTGGAGATTGGATGGGGTAGAATTAAAAAAAAATTTATTAGTGATTTAATATTGATATTCTTATAAAATTATAAGATGCCAGCAGTTGAATTCCACACCTTTACCACCACCAGATTTCCATGCCCTCATTGTCTTCACTGGAAACTATGGTGCTTCTCCCAAGATCACAGACTTTTACTTCTGTAATGATATGTCTATATTTATGTATTTTTTCATGGCCCTGCCTCCTCTTCCTTTCTAAGCCACAACTGCTACTGTGAGCAACCCTCCCCCTCTTCTCCCCCACTCTCCTCTCTGCAGTTCCTGACAGAATTGGACTTCAGAGCCCTCTGGTCATCTTCCCTTAACATTTATCTCTCTCGGAGTGTGGACCAAAATTCTTTGTGGGGTGCATAAGGTGGATAGTCTGTCTTTTATAATTGTTTTTTTCACGAGACAAGGGCATTGGCAGATTGATCCATACCCCAGCCTGTCTCTCTCTTTCCCTAGTGGGACAGGGCTCTGGGGAAGCGGAGCTCCAGGACACACTGGTGGGGTTGTCTGTTCAGGGAAGTCTGTCTGGCGTCATGCTGGCATCTGGAACCTGGTGGCTGAAAAGAGAGTTAACATACAAAGCTAAACAGATTGTTGACCAATCATGGACCTAAAGGCTGGAATAGTGCAGATGAAGAGTTGGGAGGGGGTCTCTGTTCTGTAGATAGCTAGTAGGCATATTTTAGTCATATTCCAAAAGGCCTGTGGCTATACTGTTTTTTTTTTTTTCCCTGAGCCTGAAATCTGATATGCAGGTGGATCCATGTTATTGTCAGGGGAGATGATGTCATGGCTGGAAAAGGACCAGAAAGCTGTTTCTAGTGGCATGCCTGGAGGAATGAGCAGTGGTGGTGGGGAGAGGGATCTATTAGAAGTCAGGCCCACTGGATCAGTGAGGGAATGCCAGGATTCCCTGATTAAGGTGGGGTGGACTTTTGAGAGTGTGTGTGTGGTGGGAATCAGCATGAGTGAGGTTCGGGTTAGGTAGGTGAATATACGATTCTAACAGAACCTTGCCTATTTGCATCTGAAGCCTTTGCTTAAAAACCTCCTTGCCAAATATCAGCGCAGGCCATTGTGATGGCCTACCTGGATTTTTAAAATAAATTCATGTTTCATGTAAACAGAAGGTATTTCTGTGCATTTTTATGATGCTGTCACCACTGTGCACTGCGTTCTGATCTTTCCTCATTATGCATTCAACCTTAAGCAAAGAGATAAATGAATAATAATAATAGAAAACCTTTCTTTCTGTTCCAGCCATTCACCCCAGGAATTTATTCTTAAAACCAGGACATTCTGAGAAAACTCCTGTCTCTGAAAATGGAATTAATTCAGGCACTCACTGCACAGTTTATAATGAAGTCAAGAGAAATGATTTGGGGGCAGACAGTGTGAAAATACAAACTCAGCAGAATTATGTGGCCAGAGGCATCTTAGTGACGTGGGAGTGGCTCTGATTCCTGGGGTGGGGGTTGGGGTCATTCTCTTCCAAGCTATTTCCCTTGTTGAACCCAGTTCACTCTTGATGCCTTTATTTCTCACCTCAGACAGAAGCGAAGCTAGCATCAGTTCTCAGCAAATCCGCAGCTGGACATTTGACTCTTCCCCCTTCTCTACAAACTTATTAGAACTGGAAAGAAACCCTCGTAATTTGGAAAAAACATAGACATTTTGTTTCTGAAAGTATGGAGCGTGTGGTAAAGTGCACATCAGGGTCTCTTCTGAAGTATTAGTCGGGATCACGGCCAGTTGTTTTGCATGTCTGCTCTTCCTCCCAGGAATACCTATACATGACCATGTGAGGCGTGAGAGCTGGTAGGCATATCATACGTGCCTCCAGAGAGATGTGTACTAACAAGAACACAGAAGCCGTGCTTTTATTTCATTTAAGATATGATGGTGTACATCTCTCATTAGCGTCCTCCCAACAGCTGGGATCATCTCATTTTACAGATGGACCAACTGAGGTCCAGATGGTAAGATGACTGGCCTCAGGCTCAGTAGAGAGAGGGGGGGGCAGGCATCAGAACTCTATTGGTCATCTTCCACAGAACATTTATTTCACATCCCAAGCTCCTGATGATTCCCAAAGTTTTGTTTGTTTCTTTTTATTTGTTTGGGAACGCCTCACTGTGCATGCTGGGCTGAATCTGTCTTTTCAGGAAGTCAGGGTGGATTGATGGTTCCTGATGTCTGTCTGATCACATGGCCTGTCTCCCTGAGCCTGTCATCTGCTGAAAAGTGCCTACGCGTTCATGGTTCTGGCCTTTGTCTTTCAAACACTGCCTGAGGTCAAAATGAGGTGCTCACACACGTGCTGTATTGCTGAGCCGTCTCTTGGGTCCACTTATTTCTCCTTCCTTCCTTCCTTCCTTCCTTCCTTCTTTCTTTTTAATTTTTTATATTTATTTATTCCCTTTTGTTGCCCTTATTATTTTATTGTTGTAGTCGTGGTTGGATAGGACAGAGAAAAATGGAGAGAGGAGGGGAACACAGAGAGGGGGAGAGAAAGACAGACACCTGCAGACCTGCTTCACCGCCTGTGAAGTGACTCCCCTGCAGGTGGGGAGCCGGGGGCTCGAACCAGGATCCTTATGCAGGTCCTTGTGCTTTGTGCATGTGCACTTAACCAGGACTTCGCACATGCTTCGTTTCACTGGCTTCTGTAATTGCTTCCCCACTGAACATGGACATTGACAGGTGGATCCATACTCCCAGCCTGTCTCTCTCTTTCCCTAGTGGGGCAGGGCTCTGGGGAAGCAGAGCTCCAGGACACATTGGTGGGGTCATCTGCCCAGGGAAGTCCGCCCAGTCCAAGTTTTGCTTTGTGTTTTTTCATTTCTGTTCTTTCTTTTATCTTTTTCTGCCTACAGGGTCATCACGGAGGCTTGGTGACAGTACTATGAATCCACTGCTCCTAGTGGCCATTTTTTTAATTCATCTTATTGGACAGGACAGAGATAAATTGAGAGAGGAGCAGGAGATTGAGACGAGAGAGGGGGACCCTGTAAAGAGGGTGATGGGGCTCAAACCCGGATCTCTGCTCATCTCCTTGAGCTTGGTGCTTACTACGTGCATTTAACCGGTGGCCACCACCCAGCCCCTTGGTCTTGTTGCTTAAATTCCACCTGTAACTGCTGTTTTTGTAAATAGGGAACATTTTTAGCAGCTTTCTCCTCCCCCGCTCAGCTTAGCTGAGTATGATTGATTTGATCTGACCCCCTAAAGAATAACAGCTGCTAAGCTGTGTTGTAATGATGTGAAGCTTTTCTCTCTCACTCTGCCAGGCTGACTACTAGCTGCATGTGTGCCTTGCTGCAAGGGGAGTGGCAGGGGTGAAGAATGAGTCAGCCAGGGGGAGTTAACTAATCATTTCCTAAACTCAGAAACTTGCAAGAAAACAATTGAGACGAGAGAGGAGAGAGAGGGAGCTTCTTGGGCTCCCACACCCTCACTGCCTGCTCCCTCGGACCCACGGTGGCCCCGGCCTTCTGGGAGCTGGCACACGCCAAGTCGTGGTGTGGTACAGAGCCAGCCGGCAGTCAGGGTGCCGCCGTGGAGAGGCTATGGGCTCAGCATCCCGGAGACCCCGGGCACTTCGGCCCATCTTATCCACTATCATCGTAGCAACATGAACAAGACTCTTGAATTCACTCCTCCCAGATCTGTTTTTAACGTCTGATTGTCTCTCTGTCTGTCTGTCTGTCTGTCTGTCTGTCTGTCTGCCAATCATTGTCGCAAGAATTGCCTCTGGGGCCTCGGTGCCTGCATGGCAGATTCACTGGTCCAGGTATCTATTTTCCTTCAGTTTCTTCTTCTTGTCTTTTTTTTTTTATTTGATTGGATAGAGATGAATTGAGATAGAAAGGGGAGGGAGAGAGAGAGAGAGGGGGAAAAGGGAAAGAGAAGGAAAGAGAGAGAGATGGGGAAGAGGGTGAGAGAGAGGGATTTGCATCCCTGCTTCTCTGCTTGTGAAGCCTGCCCCCCCCCCCACACACACACACACAGGTGGGGCCCAGAGGTTTGAACCCGGCCCGGGACGCATGGTATTGTGAACTCAAGCATGTGTACCATCACCTGGTCCCCTTTTTTTTACTGCATTTTATTGTATTTGCACCTTTAATACAGTTGGTTTTTATTTTGAAAATGTTATTGAGTTAGTGTTACTTTACGATTACATACGTCTTCTGTATCAAGTGATACAGTTCCCACCTGTGTCTGTTACCTTACGAGCTGCACTGTAAGTCTACTCTCCAACAACTGTCTTGCGACTGACCACTCTGAATGGCCTTCCTTTTATTCCTCTGTATTTATAATAAAAGTCCAATGTGCTGAGTTGCAAAGATGGTGGCCTGCCATGCCAGGTGCATGGCCCAGGTTCAAGCCCAACCCAGCTGTGGTGAAGAAAGCTTTGGTGTTCCGTTTCCTTCCCTCTCTGCCTCTTTGTCTCTTGGCTTCTTCTGAAACATCTAGTCTCCAGGTTCCCTTCCCACTGGCAGTTGGGGACAGCATCTTGCTTTGTTCCAAGTAAGCAACACATACGGTAAATCAATCTATATTTATTTTTGTATTTATTGATTTAATGATAGAAGTAACCCCCCCCCCACACACACACACACATTTTCAGTCAGAATCTATGGGCTAGAAGTAAGCCACAGTTCCTGCCTTAATCAGAGGAGGAAATTGCACACAGATGTGAATACATGCAAACCAGCAAGGCCATTTGAGGTCCCAAAGGGTTTTGTGGGTCACATTCTCAAAGTGCAAGAACCCGGCCCTCCTGCCCGTGTCTGCTATGTATTTCAGCCAAATGCGTTTCATCTTTCTAAAGAAAGAGACTCCAAGTGTCCGAGAGAGCAGGCTGTCTCAGTATTCCCCACCAGTATAGATAAAGGTCACTGACACAGGGTTTGTGATCAGCTCGGAGGTCTTGGCATCAGGGGACATTGGCTGGACTGCCAAGAAGGATGGGAAATTTACTCTAGGGAGGTGACTCTGGGGAGATTACAGACCCACAAGAAAGGTAGAACTTCAGCTGTAATTTCTCCAGGCCTATGATTTTCTCCACAAAGAATAGAACAAATGGGAGGGGCTGGTGTGGGGGCGCACATGGTTGAGTGCACATATTGCAATGTGCAAGGACCCAGGTTCAAGTCCCCGGTCCCCACCTGCAGGGGAAAGGCTTTGCAAGTGGTGAAGCAGCGCTGCAGATGTCTCTCTGTCTCTCTCCCTCTCTATCTCCCCCTACCCTCTCAATTTCTGACTGTCTCTATCCAATAAGTAAATAAAGATTTTTAAAAAAATGTTTTATATTTATTTATTTATTTTCCCTTTTGTTGCCCTTGTTGTTTAACATTGTTGTGGTTATTGATGTCTTTGTTGTTGGATAGGACAGAGAGAAATAGAGAGAGGAGGGGATGACAGAGGGGGGAGAGAAAGACAGACACCTGCAGCCCTGCTTCACCGCCTGTGAAGCGACTCCCCTGTAGGTGGGGAGCCGGAGGCTTGAACCCGGATCCTTACGCTGATCCTTGAGCTTCGCACCAGCTGCGCTTAACCCACTGTGCCACCACCCGGCTCCCAATAAAGATTTTTTAAAAAAACAGAATAGAACAATGGTATCAACTGAGTAACAGCCAAGCAACTCTCTAGCCATGGGAACCCTGCCTGGCTGGAGCTGGCCGTGCTGAAGCCATGCCAGCTCTACCTGGTGCCGGCGCCGACCACGCAGCCTCACCCCCTGTGCACCTGGCCGCACTCCTGACACGGGACCAACCCAAGAATGTCTATTTGGGCTGAGGAGACGACATAGCGACTATGCAAGATTTTCATGCTTGAGGCTCTGAAGTCTCAAGTTCCATCCCTCACACCACCATAGGCAGAGCTGAAGAGTGCTCTGATAAAATGAGGGTGATGATGTTGGTGGTGGTGTGGTAATAATGACAGTAACAACAACAACAATAATAATACTCCCACTGAGCTCATCCATTTAATTGGACTTGACAGAGAGCATACTACAAGGGAGACGCCACAGATCCTACTCTGTTGCAAGTGTACTGTTACTTTCTCCTGTAATCAGCATTACTGCTATCTTTCTCTGTGTAGTTCTCTCTCTCTCTCTCATCTCTCTCTCTCTCCCTCCATCAAAAAAGAATAAGAAAGGTAAAGGACAACATGTCACCCTAGGAGTTGTGGAGCACTGCAGGCACTGAATTCTATCAATAATCCAAGAAGTAGGGAAAGAGAGAGAGAGAGAGAGAGAGAGAATAAAAGGAATTCAAGGGGACACAATTGCACCCACAAAGGAAAGATAAGTACAAGTTGTGTAAGTAGAGGCATTGTTAGTATACCAGCTGAGACTTTATGAGTTTGAGCCCCTGGATAAATAAAATAAACTGATTTCTCTGACAGCATTTGCTTTTCTTTATACTGTCTCTCCCTGTGCCTTGGGTTTCTCTATTGTGCTTCATGATCACATGAGTGAATTATGAGGAATGCTATTATTCTTCTTTTCTGAGCTTCACACAGCAAAAAAGAAACACCCTGTGCTTGTCCTTGGGCTTAATTTAACTTAGAGGAAAACAAAATTCATGTACAAGAAAAACTTCTTATGAGATGGAAGGGAGACTATTGATCAGAGGCTCATTTGTCTCATTTACTTATTTAATTATTGCCACCAGGGTTATTGCTGGGGCTTGGTGCTTTGGTGCTAACATTGAGTCCATGGCTCCCATCGCCATTTTTCTCCTCCTCCTCCTTCTTTTTTCCTTTCTATTTTTTTAATTATATAGGACAGAGAGAAATTGAGAGAGGGCAGAGAGAGAGAGAGAAAGAGGGGCTGGGTGGTGGTGCAGCTGGTTCAGTGCTCACATAATAGTGCACAAGGACCCAGGTTCGAGCCCCTGGTCCCCACCTGCAGGGGGAAGACTTCACAAGTAGTGAAGCAAGAATGCAGGTGTCTCTCTGCCTCTCCTGCTTTCTATCTCCCCCTCCCCTCTTGATGCCTGCTGTTTCTATCAAATAAAATAAAGATAATAAAAGGGGGAGGGTCTGCAGGTCAGCCTCGCTGCACATGAAGTGGATTCCCTGCAGGCAGGAAGCAGGGCCTCAAACCCAGGCCGTGGAAACACACACGTCTAGGGAGACAGTGCAGGGCGCTGCCTGGGATCCTGTGTGAGGGGCGGGCAGGGCAAGGAGACAGCCCCCTACGAGGGTGTCTGCATCACACGCAGGGCGCAGCTTCAAGCTCGTCTCCCGCTGCACTGGGGAGGTGTCCAGGGAGGCTCTAGGCTTCTTTCTTCCCTCTCCCTCTGTCTGTCTCTCTCTCTTGCTAGGTGGGAAAGTGCAGGCCTGAGGCAGTGGAGCCCTGGCTACGCCAGCATGGAGGTCACGCCAGGCCCTGCTACGGCATCAGCACTGCTCATGCTCAGCGACTCTTGCCTGGTGCTTGCCGCCAACCTTGGCAAATGCTCGGTTGCCCTGAGAACAGGCCACAGTAGGTCCTGGGCTGTGCACTGTCCTCGCTGGCATTCTGGCATGAAACCAGGAACCCCGACTGTCCCGGGATTGACTGTGGTCTCTGGGGTGAAAAGCAGCACTGACAGCTGCGGTGACGAGCGGCTCTTCCAGGGTCAATGTGTAAGCTACTCAGCAGCTCTGGAAACCCCACAGGCATTCTAGAAGGTTCCCCAGGAGTGCACCAGCACCCACAGAATGTACCCTCTCCTAATAGGCTCATCTTGGCCTTACAAAAACCTCAAAGCCCGCTCTAGAGGTGAAGCCACATCTGCAGAGAGAGGAATGGACAGGACTATTGAGTGGCGTACTTCTGACAGTTTATTTATTTGTTTATTTATTTATTTTTTTGCCTCCAGGGTTATCAATGGGCCTCAGTGCTGGTACTACAAATCCACTGCTTCTGAAGGCCATTTTTTCTATTGTAGTTGTTGGAAATGGAGAGAGGAGGGGAAGACAGAGGGGGAGAGACAGACACCTGCAGACCAGCTTCATCGCCTGTGAAGTGACTTTCGTGCAGGTGGGGAGCCAGGGGCTCGAACCGGGATTCTTACGGCGGACGCTGCCCTTCACCCTATTGTGCTTAACTCGCTGTGCTATAACCCAGCCTCCTCAGCCCCCTCAGTTTATTCATTTTTAAAATGTTTTAAATCATTTTATTGGATAGAGACAGCCAGAAATTGAGAGGGAAGAGAGAGAGAGAGAGAGACAGAGAGAGAGAGAGAGAGACCTGCAGCCCTGCTTCACCACTTGCAAAGCTTCTCCCTTGCAGGCGGGGACCCTGGGCTTGAACCCGGGTCCTTGTGCACTGCAACATGTGTGCTCAGCCAGGTGTGCCGACACCCAGCCCCAGTCTATTCTTTTTTGAAAACAGGTATTTGCTTAAGAGATAGAGAGAGCAGGAAGGAGGCTAGCACTGCGCAGGGACCAGGGCTGGAATCTGGTGCTTAAGCTGTGTGATGTGCCACTTGACAGGCAGAACCACCGCCTGGCCCACTGCCTCCCTCCCTCCCTCCTCCTCCCTTCCTTCCTCCCTGCCTCCCTCCCCTCCTCCTCCTTCCTTCCTTCCTTCCTTCCTTCCTTCCTTCCTTCCTTCCTTCCTCTTTCTTCCCTTTCTCCCTTCCACCCTCCCTCTCTCCCTTCCTCCTTTCTCCCTCCCTTCCTCCCTTCCTTATTTCCTTCCCTTTTTCCTTCCTTTATTTCTTTTTGCCTCCAGGGTCATCATCAGGACTCAGTGCTGGCACTACAGAGCTACTGCTTCTGGTGGACATTTACCATTTCAGTGAACGGGGACAGAGAGAAATTGAGATGTGAGGGGAAATAGAGAAGGGGAGTCTCGGAGTCGGGCGGTGGCGCAGCGGGTTAAGTGCAGGTGGCACAAAGTGCGAGGACCGGCATAAGGATTCTGGTTCGAGCCCCCGGCTCCCCAGTCACAGGCGGTGAAGCAGGTCTGCGGGTGTCTGTCTTTATCTCTCCCTCTCTGTCTTCTCCTGTTCTCTCCATTTCTCTCTGTCCTTTTCAGCAACAACAAGGGCAACAAAATGGGGCATAATGGCCTCCAGGAGCAGTAGATTCATAGTGCAGGCACTGAGCCCCTGGAGGCAAACAAGCAAAAAAAGATTTGACATTATAGTTGACGGAATCTGAGTTACAAGGCGAGGTTACTTAACTAACGCTTAGTGCCTGGCTCCTTTTTAGAGCCCAGTGATCTAACTCCACCAGCTGTGCCCTTAATCACTGCAGGGCAATACTACTTAATAGCATCTATGGGTCCGGCTTTGTCATTCTGGATATTTTTACTTTTATGTCATATATCTCCTTTTCTAAATCTATCTTCTTTCTTTTTTTTTTTTTAATCTCCAGAGCTATCACTAAGTCTCAGTGCCAGCACTACAAATCTACTACTCTTGTAGACCATTTATTATTATTATTATTATTATTATTATTATTACTGGATAGGACAGAGGGAAATTGAAAGGGGAGAGGAAGACAGAGAGGGAGAGAGAGACACCTGCAGACCTGCTTCACCCTTGTGAAGTGATCCCCCTGCAGGTGGGGAGCCGGGGGCTCTAACCAGGATCCTTAGCCAGTCCTTGTGCTTTGTATTATGTGCGCTTAACTGGGTGCGCTATGCCTGGCCCCCTTATATGCCTCCCTGATAACCTGACCCATGATCAATATTTTGATTCCACATCTAATATGTGCACTTTTATGTGCTTACTTTTATTATTTATTTATTTATTTTCCCTTTTGTTGCCCTTGTTTTATTGTTGTAGTTATGATTGTTGTTATTGATGTCGTCGTTGTTGGATAGGACAGAGAGGAATGGAGAGAGGAGGGGAAGACAGAGGGGGAGAGAGAGACAGACACCTGCAGACCTGCTTCACCGCTTGTGAAGTGACTCCCCTGCAGGTGGGGAGCCGGGATCCTTATGCTGATCCTTGAGCTTTGCATTGCCTGCGCTTAACCCACTGCGCTACCACCCGACTCTCTGTGCTTACTTTTATACATAAGTAAACACTTTGATATTTCCTTAAGAACTTCTTAAAAATTGTTAATACAGTGTGTGAATATATAAAGTCTGTAGATGAACAACAGACTTAAGACTTCATGCAATAGAAGAATGAGAACTATTACATAATAGTAAAAAATGATTTTCACACTTATGGTTGAGATGGATTAAATGTTACAAGGCTGAGTAGTCTGGAGTATTCTATGTCAATAACTATCTCTTATTGAACTAGCAAATGCAGAGAGTAGCTGACTCCTATTATCATAAAATATTCTCTCTTAAATTTGAAGTCATGATCATTTAGTTGTCATAGAATTCATTAAATAAGATCATGTGTGAAGTATTTATTTTAAAGTGATTCTCTTTGACGGTGCAATCTGAAAAATTTATTTGTGTAACATAGGTGGGGCCCCTTTTTTCTTGAGTGCTTCTTCAGGTGTGTATAAAATTTCTTCCCAGTATCCCATTCACTTACCAGACCCTTCCCAACTCTGAACCTTAGATCAGTGTTGATATCAGAATACTAACTCACTTTTTTTCCTACTGTTGTTATTTATTGTTTTATTCTTTCTCTGATTAAATGTTTTATTTTTATGAGCATCCTGGTGTAACATGAGACTATAACATAGAGACACGTACAATCCTTTTAATGGCCTCATATTTTTTATAAAACCAGGCAGATAATCACATAGGGGATATAAGGACTGAAGGAAATTCATTCCGAGAATCCTGAAATTTATAGGTCAGTGTATTCTATTTAATCTCTTTTCATCTTATTACACATTTGGCTCAGCATATAAGATTGTGTGCTGACAGTCAGACCTGTGCATTAGGGAGCCGTTTATTTTCTGTAGAGTAATCCCTCTCTAAAACAAATATCTGGCAGCACCAGAGGTGAAATGCCAGACGGCTAGTGTCTCATTTGCAAAGATTCATATTCTGCATCATGGGAAACTTGATAAGAACCTTGAGGTGCTTCTGAGCTGAGAGGCATGTTGGAATTTGTCACGTCCAGTGGTTCTTAAATTACACAGCTTTTTAAAAAGTTTTCTTTGCCTCCAGGTTATTGCTGGACAAATCCACAACTCCTGGAGGCCATTTTTTCCCCATTTTGTTGCTCTTGTTATTGTTATTGTTGCTGTCCTCATTGTTGGGTAGGACAGAGAGGAATCGAGGGAGGAGGAGAGACAGACAGACACCTGCAGACCTGCTTCACCACCTATGAAGTGACCCCCTTGCAGGTGGGGAGCGTGGGGCTCTAACCAGGATCCTTACGCCAGTCCTTGCACTTTATGCCATGTGCCCTTAACCCGCTGCGCTATCGCCCGGTCCCCTAAATCGTATGGCTTTGGGCCTCCTCGTCAAAGCTTCTGAGTCAGTGGGCCTTGGGTGAGACCAGAAAAATACATTTAGTGTTTTCTGGCGATGATACTGATGATATTGAAAAGCAGATATTGAGAACCAAACTTTTAGCTTAAGATTTCATTTCTACAGATGGCAACATGCAAGATACAAGAGGTCAACTGTGTATAGTAAGAGAGATCCTCTCTCTTCCCTGCTAAGAGTCCTGGTGTGGAGTTACTTTGGCTCAGAACAAAATCTCAAGCTCTTATTATCAGGCAGATGCCTGATGCCTGGTCATTGCCTCTCCCGTCACACTGCCATCTTGATACCTATTGATTTCACTGGACTTACTCAAAGGCCATACCTTCACTCCAGCCTGAAAGCTAAGCTTGTCTGAGGGCTGGCGCAGAACGTGTAAAGTCTTGAGTTCCAGAGGCCTCCATCCATTTTTCAGTGCTGACATTAGCCATAGGTGAGTGATTTATCAGTCTACACTTCCATCTTAGGGTCTATCTTGATTTCTGTTTATCTGACAAAGAATTTGATCCTGGTTATCGTAACAGATGATGTTTATTACTCATCTATCTGCCAGAGACTGTTCTGAGCTTTGAACAAAGGTTACCCATTTATCTTCCTAAAAGGCCATTTAGGACAGATATTATTCACATCTCTTTTACCAGTGCGGGAACTGAGGCCTAGACAGCAGGCAGTGTTTTGAATGTTGGAAAGTTCATTATTGAGATGAGGTCCCAGCTGAGGAGATAGCATAATGGTTAGAAACTCTCATGCCTGAGGCTCCCATGTTCCTGGTTCAATCCTTAGTACCACCATATGCCAGAGTTGAGTCTATACCTTTCTTTCTGAATCTGAATCTCTCTCTCAAAATAAATAGACATTTTAAAGAAAGACTTAGTCCCCAACTTCTGCAACTACAGTCTTCATTTTTAATTGATCATGTCCCTCAGTCCTGCCCTGAAATGACCATCTATATCCAGTAGCAGCACCTGGTTAAATAATGGCACGCGGTTGGCTCCCACAGCTGCTGCTCTACTGGCCATTTCAAAGACGATCAGGTGACAGCTTTGAAAGCTGAGATGGGAGATTTGGTTTGTAGGAACCATGCTAAGTGAGATACGCCAGTAAGAGAAGGGTGGGTACAGAGCGATCTCACTTAAAGGAAAGCTTAGGGCGTAAAGACGGGAGATGACTAGCACCAACACTCACCAGAAAAGGGGCAGCTGTGGACAGATGTGGACAGACAGTTGTAGCGATGACGGCTGGCCCATGTCGACAGCCTTAGGGGAACGGCCGTGGCCTGCAGTGGGGAGACTGAAGATTCAGAACTCTGGTGGTGGGAACAGAGTGGTTTATATCCCTATTGACATACAATTTTGTAAAAATAATAATGAACAGAAGTAAAGACAGAGAGGACAAAATGCAAAGCAAAATTTGACTGGCTGGGGTGTATTACAGTAAAGCAAAGGACTCTGGGAAGGATGGAGAAGGGTCCAGAGAACCTAGCTGTCCTGGTGCACCATGTGATGGGGAAGGGCCTGCATCGTGAGTGGCTTATTTTGCACGGGGCTCTCCTGGGGAGAGGATAGATTGCACCCGTGCCCAGCTGCACTGTGAAGCATTATCCCACAATGAAATGTGATAAAAAGGAATGTGAGGAGATTAAATTTGGGATAAGCGTGACTGTGTAGGCAACATCTTCGACTTCACAGTGTCACGTCGTTCGGTTTCATAATTGAATAATTCATGCAATAATCAATCGGAGAAAGGCGTGTGGGTGGGCTACTTTTCATCTGCTTGTCTGGTCTCTACATCCTCTGTTATAGAACCACCTGGTGCGGCGAGCTTGCTTTTAGCGTTAAAGAAGCGTCAGAGGCAGCAGCCAACGCTGGAGTTGACTCTGGCCAAAACTCAGCCACTGGATAGAAGAGCAAATACTTTCTTTAGTTATGAAACGTCAGGAAAAGGGGGCTAGGCAGTGGCGCTCCTGGTTGAGCGCACATGTTACAGTGCGTAAGGACCCAGGTTCAAGCCCCCAGGCCCCACCTGCAGGGGGAAAGCTTCACGAGTGAGGAAACAGGGCTGCGGAAGTCTCCGTCCTTCTCTGTCTCCCCTTCCCGCTTGGCTTCCCTCTCTATTCAATAAATAAAATACTGAAATAGATTTTTAAAAAAGATGAGGAAAAACAGAGAGATCTTGTTCTTTTCCTAGAGTGATTCTGGAATAAGATAAGCTGCCAGAAGCAATTTCTTCAAGTGTTTGCGTCCTGTTAGCAAACTAATGTATCTGCAAATACCGATACTTCCTGAAATTTTCCAAGAAAAGTTCTCCCTTTTTAGTTTTCTTTCCTGCTTTCCTGCTCTTCTTCTTTTCTTTCATCCCAGCAATGATTTCCACACTTGTTCAGCCCATGCTTGGCATGTATATCATGCTACAACAACCATCTAACTTATTTTATTCACTTATTTACTTATTGATCCGTGCACTGCTCAGCTCTGGCTTGTGGTGGAAGAGGGGATTGAACTCGAGATAATGGAGCCATCGGCATGAAATCGTGTCTGCATAGTCATTGCGCCTTGCCTGACAGCCAATATTTTAAATATTGAAACACACCAAGGTTGGGAACCTTTATGGTGAGACCACCACTTGTCGGGGAGATTCCTGCTTTATTCAGAAATGGAATCTGTTTGCATAGGAGCCAATGCAGGCTTAATTTTATGTCGTTATACTACTTCCATTCCAAGCCAGTGGTGGGCCTGGTAGAGTGTACATCTTGCCATGTGCAAGGACCCAGGTTCGATCCTCTGTTCCCCACCTGCAGGGGGACTCTTCAGGAGCAGTGAAGCAGGGCTGCAGGTGTCTGAAGGTTCTGTTATTTACAGGAGAAAAGGATATCTCAAAAAAGGCCAGAAATAAAGTATGGGCACTAAAGAAAATATTGATAATTTTAATTGTAACTTCATTTTATTTTTTATTTTTAAATTTATTTTATTTAGTGGGTAGAGATTGAGAGAAATCGAGAGGGAAGGGGGATGATAGAGAGGAAGAGAGAAAGAAGGATACCTGCAACATTGCTTCACCAATCCTGAAACCTTCCCGCTGCAGGGGGGAGCTTGAACCTGGGCCCTTGTGCACTGTGACATTTACACTCAACCTGCTGCACCACTTCCCAGCCGCCTCAGTTTAATTCTAAAGGAAAACCAGGAGAAACACAAGCCGCTGTCTCAGAGAAACTTGGCAATGCATGTACTAGAACGAATATTGGTGTTATAATTGAGTCACGAACGCCTGTAAGTCAACAAGAGGAAGACAGACAGACAGACAGCAGCAGAACAGTGGCTGGGCAGACAAATGGAAATAGAACAGATGTCAGCGTGGACAGTGGCTAGATAAGAGGACACGCGGGCACACTAAGCGTGCTTCATGCTTTCTGGCAGGCTGGGACCCAGCGACTGTATGGCCTGTATGTCATGGACCCTGGGCCACTTTTTTCACTCAGAGAGAGCAAGGAAAAACAAAAGAGGGGAGAGAGGTGACCGCATCAGAGCGTCCCCCAGGAGCACGCTACATCCATGTGGGTCTAGGGCTGAACTGGGGTCACATGCATGGAGAAAAATGCACTAATGCAAATAATATTATGATAGTCCTTCAAAATACTCCATCAGCATATATGTGTTTGTGTGTGTGAAAGAACAAGATAACTGGATCTCTCATTTTCTTTTTTATTGTTGATTTAATAATGATTAACAAGATTGTAAGATAAGTACAATTAAGAGTATAAGGGGTAGAATTTCTTTTTTCTTTAACATTTATTTATTTACTTTCCCTTTTGTTGCCCTTCCTGTTTTATTGTTGTGGTTATTATTGTTGTTATTGATGTCATCGTTGTTGGATAGGACAGAGAAAAATGGAGAGAGGAGGAGAAGACAGAGAGGGGGAGAGAAAGACAGACACCTGCAGACCTGCTTCACCGCCTGTGAAGTGACCCCCCTGCATGTGGGGAGCCGGGGGCTCGAACCAGCATCCTAACTCAGGCCCTTGCGCTTTGCGCCACCTGTGCTTAACCCTCTGCGCTACTGCCCAGCTGCCTGGGGGTACAATTTCACACAGTTCCCACCACCAGAGGTTTTGCCCCATCCCCTCCATCGGAAGCTTGCTTATTCTTTATCCCTCTGGGAGTATCAACCACAATATTTATTTATTTATTTATTTATTTATTTATTTATTTATTTATTATTGGATAGAGACAGAGAGTTATTGAGAGGGAGAGAGACAGAGAGACACCTACAGCCTGCTTCACCACTTGGGAAGCTTTCCTCCTGCAGGTGGGGGGCCAGGGGCTTGAACCTGGGTCCTTACACACTGTAATGTGTGCACTTAACCAGGTGAGCCACTGCCTGGCCCCTAGACCAAAATTCTTTATGGGGAGCAGAAGGTGGAAGGTCTGGCTTCTGTAATTGCTTCTCCACTGGACATGGGTGTTGGCAGGCTGTATAGCTCTCATTTTCTGAATAGCAGTGGGGTAACTTGAGGCAGATTCTTTGGGAATGTCAGCTAACATTGCAGTTGAAGACAACATTTGACCGAGCAACATTTTTAGAGAAACTCTCAAACAAGTTCCCATTTAGTTACTAGAGTGTACAATGGGGCATTATTTGTCATGTAAAGGAAAACAAAGAGGAAGGGTAAGGGGAGGCAGCATAGTGGCTCTGCAAAGAGACTCTCATGCCTGAGGCTTTGAAGTCCCAGGTTCAATCCCTTGCAGCACCACCACAAGCCAGAACTGAACAGTGCTCTGGTAAAACAACAAGAACAACAACAACAACAACAACAACAAAATAAAGAGTGTGAAGTCCTGTAAATTAGCAGGAGGACACAGGAGAACATGGGATCTATGTAAAACAGAATTCTGCCCCGTAGCAGAGCAAAACAAACCAAAGCAGAAGGATCCCGGTTCAAGCCCCCGGCTCCTCACCTGCAGGGGAGTTGCTTCACAGGCGGTGAAGCAGGTCTGCAGGTGTCTGTCTTTCTCTCCTCCTCTCTGTCTTCCCCTCCTCTCTCCGTTTCTCTCTGTCCTATCCAACAACAACAACAACAATAATAACTACAACAATAAAACAACAAGGGCAACAAAAAAGAATAAATAAATAAAAAAAATTAAATAAATAAATAAAAAAAATAATAAATAAATTAAAAAAACCAAAGCCAAAGGTAAACAGCAGGGCACCTCAACACCATCATCTTGAATGGAAGACCTTGGTTACAAAGTGACATTATTCGATGACTAGGAACACGCCATTTATGTAAAGATCCATGTAGGGGCTGGGCGGTGGTGCACTGGCTGAATGCAGGCATCACCCTGTGCAAGGACAAGCTTCGTGACTGATGAAGCAGTGTTGTGGGTGTCGTTCTTTCTCTCTCTCTCCCTCCCTATCACACTCTTCCTTCTCAATTTCTTCCTGTCCTTTCAAATAAAATAATGATACATTTTAAATCCATGTGTATTAATTAAGAGCATAGTAATATGCATGGATAATATGAACTTCCCAGAAGAAAGACTATGTCTCTGAGGGGAGGGAAATGAGAATATTACAAGGGGGGGGTTCTATGTCTGTAATAGTTTATCATTTCACAGAGAGCCTGGAACAAATGCACCAGCCGGTTAGGAATGAATGACAACTGTATGGTAGGCACACCGATTTCATTGCTATTTCTACTTCTTCAAATAAAGTCTTTCAAAAGTCAATAAGCAACCAGCCTCTCTGATACGTGCATCCTAAGTGCTCAACGTTGCTCACTCACCAAGCTCTTGTACATTTTTGTCCTCAATGGGGCTGATTAAAATTATACCTGGAAATATCACCTATCTAGTTGGACTTTGAGAAAAATGTCAAAAGTCCTGAATGCTGCGTTCTGAAGTCAAAGGTCAACTATATGCAGAATCAACTGGAAATGGGAAACAAGCCTAAAATTGAAAGCAAAGGCTATCTGGTATCAAGTGCAGAATAATATATAATCTTTTCTTCCTCCTGAAAATCAGAGTGAAGGGTTATTATCTTTCTGTGTTTGCACCCCCAGTCTGAAAAAAAAAAATCAAAAGACCTAACATGTAATATCAAACAAAACTAAAGCTGTCCATAGGAAGAGAAAGGAACCCTCCATACCACGGTCGTGCCTTCCCAGAAACATCCTTCTATTCCTCAGACAGCTTTTTCCCTGCCTTGACCTTCTCCATGGAAACCTCTCCTTAAGAAGTTACACACAGCTTTGCAAATGTTAGAGTGACATTTGGACTGGGCTTACCCACTCTGTCAGGCTCCCCTGGGTCCTGCCAAGCTCAGACGCTGAAGGCCTCCCATCCCAGAGCTAGCAATAACATTTACCAGCTACAGTTTTCTCTGTCTTTAAATATTTCCTCGGGCCCACGTGACAGTGATCTTACTCCTCAGTCACCTGGGATCTAAACAGAGTGGGAGAGAGAGAGAGAGAAAGAGCGAGAGAGAGAGGCAGAGACAGGAGAGTCTGCCTTCAAGAACTGTTAACATTTACCTTCCATTAAAGATTTTATTTCATTTTATTAATTGGATTTCCCTCCTGGGAGTCAGATAGGTTTCCAGAAAATTAATTACAGCACAGTAGTGGTGGAGACCCCTTTTTTGATCCTTTCTTCTGTCAGTAGAAAGTGAAGAAAAGAAAAGAGAAGAGCACATCTCTGATTGAGAAAGGATCAAATTCTGCTGCTGAATAAAATCTAGGAGATGGGGCCGGGCGGTGGCGCACCTGGTTAAGCACACATAGTACTAAGTGCAAAGGACCTGCCACTTCAAGACCCCACTCTCCAGTTGGTAGGGGGGCTTAACCAGCAGTGAAGCAGGCCTGCAGCTGTCTCGATTTCTCTCTGTCCTAGCCAATAAAATGAAAGAGAGAGAGAGAGAGAGAGAGAGAGAGAGACTGCCAGGAGCTCCGGCAATAACCCTGGAGGCCAAATAAACAAACAAATAAAAATAAAATTCAGGAGAATGGTTTTCGGTTTGACATAGTCCCATAGGTCTAGTTCTGCTTTTTTTTTTTTTTTTTTCCCTTGCAGTTGGGTTTGACTCAGTGAACGTGTTGTGGAAATGTATCTGAGAGAAAGTTATGCCTATGTTTTTCTCTAAACAACCAGCAGGTTTCCAGCCTCCCTTCTAAATCCTTGCTCTAGTTGGAGTTATGTTTTGTGTAGAAGGAAACTTGGTGCTCTGGTGCCATTTTTCTGCGTGGTTCAACGCTACTTCCCCAATGCCATTTGTTGGCTAAGCTCTCCATTTTCCGCTTGATGTCTTGTGTTCCCGCATCAAAAATGAGTTGATCTTCTGTGTGGGGGCTGACTTCTGGTCTCTTCATTCTATTTCACTGGTCCGTGTGTCTGTTTTGCTCCTAGTACCAGGCTGTTTGATCATAGTGGCTCTGTACTATGTTTGGAGGTCAGGAAGCATAATGGTCTATGCTTCCTCTTTCCGCTCAAGATTCCTTTGGCAATCCTAGGTATTTTCTGTCTTCAACTAAACTTTTGAATCTTTTGTTCTACTCTCTCGAAGAATTTGTCGGGGGGGGGGGGCTAGGTGGTGGTGCATCTGGTTAAGCACACACATTATAGAGCACAAGGACCCAGGTTCAAGCCTCTGGTCCCCACCTGCAGGGGGAAAGCTTCACGAGTGGTGAAGCAGGACTGCAGATATATATCTGTCTTTTTCTGTATCTATCTCCCCCTCCCTTCTCAAATTAGCTCTGTTTCTATAAATATAAAAAATAAATACAGTTGATGTTTAAAAAATCTTTTAAAAAGTAAGTTTAGATGGGCCATGATAGGGATTGTGTTAAATCTGTATAGAGCTCTGGGTAGGATTCCTATGAATTGAAAATCAACAAGATAGGTGGACAATTCATTATTTGGTCACAATTGTAGAAAACAGAGTCAAACCTAATGGTAAGTCAGTATTGACTCTATAGGATCTGAATGAAAGGATGCAGAATAAATTGGGGGCTGGTAAGATAGCATAATGTGTATGCAAACTACTTCCATGCCTGAGGCTCTGAGGTCCCAGGTTCAGTCCCCAGTGCCACCATAAACCAGAGCTGAGCAGTGCTCTAGTCTCTCTCTCTCTCCCACTCTCCCTCCCCCTCTCCCTCTCCCCTTTTTAAAATAAAACAAGTAAATGAAAATTAAAAAGATTAAAAATAACATAGAAATTACAACTAGAAGGAAAAAAACCCCTGAAAACATATATAAATATGGGCTGAGAAGTGTCACATATGACAGAACCTGTGTGATACAGTGTGCAAGGATCCAGGTTCAAGCCCCTGGTCCCCACCTACAGGGGAGGAAGCCTTAGGAGCAGTGGAGCAGGTCTGCAGATGTCTGACTTACTCTCTCTCTTTCTCTCTCTGCCTTTCCCTTCCCTTTTGATTTCTCTGTACCCATAAATAAAGAAAAATTAGACTATATATATTACAAACAAAAAGAAGTTAGCTAAATAAACAGCAACCTTGAAGTATCTATCAAAGGTAGTATAGAAAAGTGAGGAACTTTTGCTTGTATGAGAAGCTGTCCGCCACTCTCTTCCGTCACAGCCTGGATTGTCTGTTTCACAGTAGAATTAAATGTTGGGCTCAGGGCCTGCGGAATCATAGAGAAGCTTTGAGAAGATCTTTACGGAGTGATGTCTTTGCCATGGGCCCTCTCTTCTGCCCAGCACTGTTCTTGCTTCTCTCCTTGTGACACTTCCGCACCGTCTACTAGATGCTGGGCCTGGTGTCCAGTTTTGGCCAGCACAGCATGGTCACGTGTCCCCTGGCGACGTGTCAACGCCTCGACGTTGGGCTGGTAATATCCTTTGTAAGATGCTCTGCCAGGCCTATAAACCGGCTTCCAGTTTGCAGGGGGAGGGTCCTGACAAGAAGACATGTTTACGGCTTAATTCTAGCTTGTGTGTGATGCATCCTACTCACCTGCCAGATGGTCACAGTCTCTGTGTGTTTGGCCAGCTAAGCACGACACTGGGTTTTGACTAATACTCACCCCAGAACCGTTGTCAGGCAGCGGTGACCCAAGGATGTGTCACTAGCTTCGGGGACACAGAAGTTAGATGGAATGGTTTCGTTACCACTGGGGCTCAGGGTCTGTATCATACATCAGCCACTTCTGATGGCTCTTTCTCTCACTCCCTCTTTCTCCCCCCTTCTTTCCTTTATTTAAAATTTCTTTATGGGGGAGGGGTTCATGTTTTACAGTCTACAGTAAAATGCAATAGTTTGTACATACATAACATTTCCCACTTTCCCACATAACAATATAACCCCCACTAGGTCCTCCTCTGTCATCATATTCCAGGACCTGAACCCCCATCCACCCCCACTCCCCCAGAGTCTTTTACTTTGGTGCAATACACCAACTCTGGTCCAAGTTCCACTCAGTGTTTTCCCTTCTGATCTTTTTTTTTGTTTGTTTAAACTTCTGTCCATGAGTGAGATCATCCCATATTCATCCTTGTGTTTCTGACTTATCTCATTTAACATTATTCCATTCAAGATGGGATGAAGAAGGTGAATTCACCATTTTCAGTATTAATTGAGTAGTATTCCATTGTTTATACAGACTACAACTTACTCAGCTACTCATCTGATGTTGGACACCTGGCTTGCTTCTTCCCTTCTTTTTCCTCCCACTTTCCTTACTTCCTTCCACCTTTCCTTGCTTCCTTCCTTCCTTCTTTTGTCCTTTTTTCTCCCTATCTTCAGAGAGAACATGCGAAAAAAGGGGGAGCTATAGAGGAAGAGAGACAGTGTCACCTGCAGGCCTGCTTCACCTCCTGAAGTTTTCTGGAGCCCAGAGGCTTGAACCCAGGTGAGGTATGCACTCTGCCAGGCCTACCCTGTCTGGCCCTAAGAAGGAGTTCCCAGGTACTCCATACAGTGGTGGCTTCCATCTTGATAAAACGATCTGATGCCTTATTCTCCCAGGTGAAGTCCTTATAAAATACTATTTGCAAAGGGCTTCCAAGTGAGCTCCTTTGAGGTTGCCATTTTTGAAGTCAGGAAGATGATTCCCTTCCAGAGGACTAGCTGTTTCCTTTATTCTTCCCTCCTGTTTTGTTTTTACACCAACTACTTGTCATCTTAGTTTTATCTTCAGTGGTTTGCTTGTTTTTGGTCATTGCCAGTATTTCACTAGTCTGGGCTGACCTTTTCAGACACACAGACAGAGAGAAGGAGTGACAGCGCCGTGATGAAGCGTCCCTCGGTGTTGTGGAGACAAGGGTCAACCCAGGCACCAGCATGTGGAGACTGGAGCACTGGCCGGCTGAGCTTGTTGCTGACCCACTAGGCCACCCAGGCCACCTGAGACAGAAGCTCAAGACAGGAACAGCTTCCTCAGTTATGAAATAAAAGATTTGAATGCACCAAATTTAAATTTTCTTCTTCATTCTAAATTTCCATGTCATTCCGAGAGAGAGTGATCACATTAATGTCTGTGGTGTCTTCTTCTGGTAAAATGATGAGACTGATTTCTAAAGTAAGCAGATTCCTGGAAATCATTCAGTACTTTATTGGCTTGGCTTCTCTAGAAAAAAAATGTAGTTCCCAGTCCTCAACAATTTGGTTTTGATTCATGGTGAAATAATGCCCCTACTTAGAAGAAGAAACATTCCTAAAATGGGACTTGTCGATTGAGCTGATTCCATGTGGAAGAGTTGGCCGACAGGTAGAAAGTGTTAATACCTTTTGCTGTCCTGGGAAGTTTGGATCCTGACTGTGTATTCAACACGACTGAAGCCCCCACACTGCAGTGTGCCCAGCTGTGTGCAGAACTGTTCTCTGGCTCTTTAGCCCCTGTCATCTGGGGATCAGAACACTGACACCAGGCCTGGAGAGCACACCGAGGACAGGCACGAGTTGGCCACGAATTGTTTTCCTAGATCAGCTCAATGCTATTGTGCACTTATTTTAGAATAAAACAAAGGTGAGACATTACGGGGTGGAGGGAATAGATTGGAAAAGAAACAGAGAGACACCTGCAACACTGCTCCAACACCCACGAAGCTTCCCCCATCCCCCGCAAATAGGGACCAGGTGTGTGGACCCAGGTCCTTGCATATGGGAGGATATGTGCTCAACCAGGTGGCCAACCCCTGGCCCCTTTATCCACATTTTAGTAACTGACAGATTGGTGAATGAGAGAATTAAGTGTGTTGTCCCGAATACAGACTAGAAGACTATGAAAGAGGCAGCAAGCCTTGGACAAGGATGTAAATCTGATGACTAGTGCTGTTTCTCTCCTGGGCTCAGGGGCTTAGCTGGGTATGGACGGTTACACACCACACTGGCCTCACAGGGTCAACTTGAAGACGGTGAGTCTGGGGCTCTTGAGCCTTCTGCCAAGACTGTGAGAGGAAAGCCGTTGTCTCACCAGCCTCAAAAGTATCCTCCCTCCTAGTCTCCCTCAGAGTCTTAGCAGTCAATCTTCCCTGGTTCCCTCGGCCTAGGGGACATGGTGGCGTCTACTCTTCATGCACCTGAAGGTTCGAAACCTGCAGACACCGCTGTTTCCGACCTTTACTGCCCCCCATGAATAGGACCTTTGCGCATGTCTAGTACATGATGACGGAGTGATGCTCTGGTTCTCTCTTCCTTGTTAATAAACACCCCATGCCCATTTTTTAAAAAGAGACTGTGGGAGATGAAAGCAAGCAGAGTTTTTAAAAGTAGCAGTTGAGGTGATCAGGTGGTAGCGCACCAGGTTAGTGCCAAGCACGGGAACCAGCGCAAGGATCCCGGTTCGAGCCCCCGGCTCCCCAGCTGCTGGGGGGAGTCGCTTCACAGGCGGTGAAGCAGGTCTGCAGGTGTCTGTCTTTCTCTCCCCCTCTCTGTCTTCCCCTCCTCTCTCCATTTCTCTCTGTCCTATCCAGCAATGATGACAACAACAGCAACAATGAAAAGAAAAAAAGAGAGAGAGAGAGAGAGGCCAGGTGGTGGCACACCTGGTTGAATGCACATGTTCCAATGAGTAAGGACCCAGGTTCAAGCCCCTTGTAGGGAGAAAGCTTTGTGAATGGGGAAGCAGGGCTGCAGGTCTCTCTGCCTCTCCTCTCCCTTTCTACTACCCCCTTCCCTCTCCATTTCTGGCTGTCTCTATCCAAATAAATAAATAAACATAAAAAATAAAATAAAATTCTAAAAGAGAGAGTTAGTCCTCTCATATAAGTGACGAGGGTTCCAGCCTCTTTGATGCTGTATGGCTAACTGTGTGTGCTACTCATTTGAGTTGTTAACTCTTGTGGTCCTTCATCCAAAACTTGGCACTGTGGGTTATATACTCACAGTGACAGCACACTGAACCATGATCTTTGTAATTCTGGGTCTGCACAATAGCTTTCTTGAGTTCACTCAGAGAATTAGAGCGATTCTCAGAAACACACTACTGTCACTGATAAATGTTGTATCTTGAAATGTTGTGACATGTTTGCAAAATAAAGTGACAGCAGTAGTACCTGGCAGAAAACTGGCTAGGGTGGCATCTGGTCTGTTTTTAAACACATTTACTTATTTCTTTATAAGTATAGCAATGTACCTGTTTCTACTTCAGCTTTGTAGAAGCTTGTTTAGAATAGAAACCAAGCTATTTTTTTCTTCTCCTGTTCCATGTCAGTGAAATGTCTGGCATGGGGCAGATATTTTTAAGCAAGAGAGAAAACATCATTGCCAGCAGTGGATAGATTTCTTCTGAAATATTGTCTTAATTTTTTTCTACTTTGTTGTTATTGTTGTTGCTGTTGGATAGGATAGAGATAGAGAGAGGAGAGGAAGACAGAGAAGAGGAGAAAAAGATGGACACCTGCAGACCTGCTTCACTACTTGTGAAGTGACCCCCCTGCAGGTGGGGAGCCGGGCGGCTCAAACCAGGATCCTGATCCTTGAGCTTCACACCAGGTGCACTTAACTCTGTGCACTCCCTCCTGGCTCTCTACAGTTAATTTTTATTAATTAAACCCCTTTGAATCCTGGCAAAAAAAAACCCACATTGATACTTTAGAGAAAGTGCATGAGTTCTTTGGGTCAGGGGAACATTTTCTTTTGAATTATATATTTTGATCAACCAAGGTATCAGTATCCTGATTAAAAAAAGAATATGTAAAAATACATATCTGCTTTTATTTATTTATTTATTTTTTTACTTGTGCCAGTGAATGAACTTGGAATCTCAAGTGTGAAAAATATCACTGAGTACCCTCAGCAAACGAATACTTCCTTTATTTTCTTAGGAAGCTTGGGGGACCAGAGAGGAAGGAGAGAGGAGAGACAACTCAGCTGTACCTACTCAGATGTAAAAACCCCCAGTCTGGTTTGTTTCACTTCCAGGCCTCATATGCAAGTGATCACACACAGCATGGTGTTCACTGACACATGAGCCACCTTCCAGTCAAATACCACTTTTAAAATACTATTAGTGGTGCAATAATGATTAACAAGATTTTATGATAACAGGGGTACAGTTCCATACAATTCCCACCACTAGAGTTCTGTGTCTCATCCCCTCCATTGGAAGCTTCCCTAGTCTTTATCCCTCTAGGGGTGTGGACCAAAGATCTTTATGGGGAGCAGCAGGTGGGAGTTCTGGCTTCTGTAATTGCTTCTCCACTGCACATGGGAGCTGGCTGGTGGATCCACACCCCTGCCTGTTTCTGCCTTTCCCTAGCTGAGTAGAGCTCTTGACAGGTGAGGCTGTGGGACACATTGGTGAGGTTGTCAGCCTCGGGCAGTCAGGGTGGAATCACACTAGCATCTGTGACTTGGTGGGTGAAAGGCAGTAAGATATGAAGAAGGGCAATATTTTAATAAACAGGAACCCCAAAGTAGTGACAGAGCAGATGATAGATATTAGGAGTCTTCAGGTGGGGAGAAACTAGGAAGTCTATTTTAGGGTTGTTCCTAGGGGTCTATAACTGTAGTGATATTTGCTTGAGCTGGATAGCTACCCTGCAGGTGGACTAAAAGCATCGTCGTTAGTGAGGATGGTTAATCACACTTCTTGTCGTGGCTTTGGAGCACCCTAGTTGAGGGTGAGAAGTCACACTGACTCTGTGTGATGGCAGCTTGGAGTTGAGGGTGTGCAGAAGCTAATTCTTCTCACTCTCAGCCATGAGAGGGACGGCATCAATCTTGTGGCTTTCCTGCAGCCACTGGCTAGTGTTGGGTCTGCTTGGAGCTAGAGATGTATGTTATGCCTGCTGCCACAAAACAGAATTTTAAAATCTGGCAGGCATCCCTGCTGTGTATATTTGCACAATGTTTAAGATCATCCCAGTTGGGGTGGATAGGAAGCAATCTGTGGATTTTGGAAGCTTTGTCAGGATACACACATTTCAGGAGTGCCTGAGGCCTATGGCTGGATACTGAACAGGAGAGTGTCTAAAAGGTACATAGAGAAGAGGGTGAGGGAATTGCCTTTTAGTGGTGATATATTTACAGGATTGGCTATGCCCTATCTTCTCTCCATAGGAGATGACTGACAGGAGAGTCGTGTGCGTGCATTTGCTTTTTATACTTAGTACAAAATATCTGCTACTGCAAGGCCTACTACATGGAAATACTTTTCTCACTCTGTATAGGATTTTGTCTCTGCCTCTAGGCCTAACTGCATGTGTCCATAGCATTGCTTGTTAGTCATTATTTAGTTCTTTAATTTTTTTTTTTTTTTTGCCTCCAGGGTTATTGCTGGGGCTCAGTGCCTGCGCTACAAATCCACTTTTCCTGGAGGCTATTTTATCCCCTTTTGCTGCCCTTGTTGTTTATGATTGTTGTCATTGCTGCCACTGTTGTTGGATAGGACAGAGAGAAATGGAGAGAGATGAGGAAGACAGAGAGGGGAAGAGAAAGACAGACACCTGCAGACCTGCTTCACCACTTATGAAGCTACCCCCCTACATGTGGGGAGCCAGGGGCTCAAACTGGGATCCTTAAGCCAGTCCTTGTGCTTTGCACTACCTGCGCTTAACCTGCTATGCCACCGCCCAACCCCTGTCATTATTTATTTTAATAATCACAAGCACACATTGTTTTGTGTTATTGCTGAGTAGAATGCATAGACACTTATTCACTTTATGCTTACTTGCAGACATGCAGAGATGCATCCAATGACATCACATCGCCGTGATAACGCTGTAGTCCTCATGTAATTAATGGATTTGTCTTGGCGTAGCTCTCTGAGAGTTTGGCAGAGTTGAGCAAGAAGAAAATCCTACCCAAAAAGATCTATGCACACCAGTGTTCATAGCAGCAGAGTTTGTAACAGCCTAAACTTGGAAGCAAACCAGATGCCCACTGGCAGATGAATGGCTAGGAAGTGGTGGTACAGAGAGATTGATAACAAATAACCTCACTTATAGGTGGAATTGAAGAATGAAAGACAGGGAAGGGGGCATAAGGTGAAACTTGGACTGGGTGTGGTATTGTGCCAAAGCAAAGGACTCTGGGTAAGGAAGGAAAGGGGCAGGATGGAGGGACATTGGGGTCCTAATGTGTCTTCTAAATTCCAGTCCAGGGGAGATGAGAAGCTGTATCTTTGTGTTAGAGACTATGCTGTAAACCATCAGTGCCCTAATAAAAGAAAAGAAAATTACAAAAAAGTCAAGAAAATTACTTGTATTGTATTACCTACATTCAGTTCCTAGTTATGCCACTCCTTAATCCTGTGACCTGGCCATCTGTAGAATGTAATAGTGATGCCATCTTCTGCCTGGCGTTTTTGTCAGTGTTCAGTACCTTTTTCGATGCATGCAAAGTCCAAGAAATCACCAAGCAAAGAGGAAGTTCTCACTAGTCACAGAGTTAGAGGAAGTCCCAAGGAAAAGAGAGAGTATCTTCAGTTCTTATAAAATGCTGTCTAGGTAAAGGTAAACTGACTGCTTTATAAAAGTAGCATTTGATTTTGTTAGCGGTGTCCTTTCCTAGCTCTGACTCTACTCCATATCTGAATGAGCCAAGAAAACACAGTGCCTGTGTCCAGAAATGCCCTCAGGACCTGGCTGTCTGTCTGCGCCTCCTTCTAGAAGCTCTCTAGCAAATATCTGCATGTTGGCCCTGTCCATTGTCAACTCATTCTTGATGTAACTACAGGATACAAATGTTTACTTGCGTATTTATGTATCTATTACCAGAGCATTGACCAGCTCTGGCTTATGGTGGTGCGTGGGATTGAACCTGGGACTTTGGAGCCTCAGGCATGGGAGTCTTCTGTTTGCACAACCATTATGCTGTCTCCTCCCCGCCCCCCCCATTCTTATTCTTATTATCTAACCAGGGTATTGGGCATTTCTGGCTTATGGTGGGACAGTGGACCTCAGAGGCTCTGGCATGAAGTCTTTTGTGTGACCACCATACTGTCTCCCCACCTAGGATATACGTTTCTGTCTGACCTGTTTTGGAATGATTTCTAGCATACGAAATTGTGGTTGTTCCTGCTTGGGGACGGTGGTGTTTGCACTTTCCCTGATGGTGTTGACATCAAGTATTCCATTGGCACCCTTGGGAGTCACTGAGAATGCCACAGCTGGGGCTGGGGCTGCCACTGGCCTTTTGCAAATGAGGAAAGATAATCCAGAGCTTGAGATACTGTTTATGGCCACTTAGCTTGAAAAATGGCCGCACTGGAAGGCGATCCGACACGTGTTGCCTGGCTGGGCGTCTGGCATCCACTGGGGCCGCCACATTCACTCTGGAAGCAAAGGGCGAAGCTGGCGTCTTTCTTTCTAATGTTCTCTTTCTTCTTCCCCGCAGAGGCGTCCATCCTGAGCTACGATGGCAGCATGTACATGAAAATCGTCATGCCCATGGTCATGCACACGGAGGCAGAGGATGTGTCCTTTCGGTTCATGTCCCAGAGAGCTTATGGGCTTCTGGTGGCCACCACCTCTAAAGACTCGGCGGACACCCTGCGTCTGGAGCTCGACGGGGGCCGTGTCAAGCTCATGGTTAACTTAGGTATCATATGAAGTACCCTCTGCCACTCTGTTTGGGCTTGTCTTCCCTTTCTCTCCTGATTTCCATTGGTTTGATTGAACTCTCTGTTTGTCTCTTGAAAGTTAGCTTCTCACCTCTTGTTTCATAGACCAAGGATAAAACTCAACAGCAACAAACGCCTTCTCTGTTTCTGCATGAGGTTTTGATGTCGATTTCTGGTTTTTTGACAGTGGTGGTTTCTTTCCTAGAAAATTTGTCTTCTAAGTTTCCTTTCTTGGTTTATTTTATTTCTTTTTCTATTATTTATCTATTTGTTTTTGGAACCGTTTAGCTTCGTGTACAACATGCTACTTTGGCCCATCTTTTGATCAATCACACATCCATGAAGTAGACTTCCTTGGTCGCCACTCAAAACAGTTGCATTTAAAGGCAGAGACTGGGTGGGAAATAGGAGAAAAAAAATAGGGTATTGGTGTTGGGGAGACTCACAGTGTGTGAATAAGAAGGAGACATTGTTCTTGTAAAATGACCATTCAAGTGGGTGAGGCATGATGACAATGATGACACAGGTATCTCCATATTTTTTTCTCAGTTCCAAAGAAAAGTCAGATTTTTTTTTTCCCCACCGTCCCATCAAGGAGATGATCTTACAGTAGAACCTCTGATAATAGGGATGAAGACATGGCTCCTGGGATGAATCCTGTCTTCCTCCCTGACCTTTTCCCCATTGTTCTGTAAGACTTTTCTGTTGCCTGAAGACTATTTGCCGCACTCACCAATGACTTTGTACTTGTATGACACACGTCCGTTTTTCCTTAGTATTGAAAAGTTCTGAGCATTTCGACTTTGTGGCTTCACTGAGAGACTGTCTGTTTCTTTTGCTTCAGCTATTTATAACAAAGACTTTAGCAACTCCCCTCTGAGGGTTTCACATTCTTTCCTGCTACTGAGTTTCTTGAGTCGATTCTGAGGAGGATAGGTACCTTTTGATTTGGGCCGGGGAAAACAAGCAATTCATGCTGACTCCACTCAGTAGAATATCAGTCCCCTGTGATAAAATTGACACAGTTAGCTGAGTCCGTGTCTCCTAAGCCTATGGATTCACTTGGGGATTTAGGATGTTTGTGCTTCTAGAGCTTCTTTCTAGACCCTCAGTGGAAAAGCCACCTCGATGTGTGAGGGAGAGAGGGTGGACTGTCGGGCCCTATCCCAGGCCGTTGAAAGCCTCATGGATACTTAGGTTTTGAATCCCCATCAGTTTTATCTTCTGGTGGATCAACTAGGGACTCTTGAAAAATGTCTCCATCACAATCCTGAAAGTCTCTAGGATTCCGAAGACTGTTTTGAGAAGTGGCCTGTTCACTTGCATCTGTTTTGTGTGTGTGTGTTTGTGTGTGTCTGTTTTTTTTTTTCCTTCCAAAGTGTCGCTGTTACAACACCATACCTTTTTTTATTGTCCACTTTCATTTGATGTCTGTTGTTAGTGTGTCTCTTGTTGATTTTTTTTTTTTTTGTCTGTGTACATGTGTTTGATTATTTGAGTTCCAGTTTTCTCTTTTGCTGGATCTTGGTGTTCTTGAGTTTCAGTCCTCTCCACCATCACCCATGGTAAATCAAAAGATGGTATTCAACCCTTCAAAGGCCCAAAGCCTGCGGCCCCGCATAGCAAACAGCCTTGAGAACAGAGTGTACTCAGCAGCTTCCAGGGGCCGGCATCCCCTCTCCCTGTCCCTCTCGCCATCTCTCCCTCCCTCAACCCCTGACCCCCTGCCTCAGACAAAAGCAACAAAGAGTGGGCTACCTAAAACCAACAACCAGTGGCGTGGTGGTTTGTCTACTTGTATGGAGAAGCAGAGGCGATCTTTAAGCCAAAACTACCTCACAGAAAAAGAAGGTGAAGATAACCCCTCAACCATGCGTCAGTTCTGAAGGCAGGGAAAAATCAGAGATGTGAGGCTGATTCAACCCAGTGGGACTCTGTGAAAGCTACAGTGTCTTCACAGAGACACATTTTTTCTTCCCTTTGCAGAGATTAGAAATTTAACTGTAACAGGTCCCGCATCTTAGGAGGAAAATGAAAGATGCAAAGATAAAAGAAGAATGTGGAAAGAGAGAGGAAGATGCTTTTCTCCATTCCCTTCCCTACGTACCAATGGTTACAGCCCATGAGTGTTCCTAGAGGCATAATAAGCACTGTCCAAAGTTTGGTCTCAAATTTAATTGATTTTTTAAAATCTATCATTTTCTTTTTAGTCATGACTTTTTCAGATCAATAGACAGAAAGGAAGACACCACAGCATTCAAGTTCCCTTCAGTGCAATGGAGGCCAGGCTTGAAGCTGCAAGCACACAGTCTGAAGTGAGCTATCTTGTTGTCCTTCAAATTTGATTTTGATTGTGGCCCCTTTTGGCTTGTGCTGAGTTTAAAAGAGAATCATGGGTTTTCAGGACTGATGTAAAAGTGTTTTCTAGAGCTTTCACGTGTTTCTAAACTGCTTAACCAGTGTCTCTGGTTCCATAAGTCTGCAGAGTGGGTCAACAATATGGCGGCTCTGCTGACTTTCCCAATGGGCACCGTTGAATTCTGCATAGACGGAGCTCTTCCATCCATGGTGTCCAGTTTGAAATGAAGCCACAGGGAGAGATGGGTAATATTGGTGCAGCCTGGCTCCTGCATAATTCTGTAGAATCCCCAACACACTGGGCTGCCAGGAACCCTCCTTCAATAATCTGGACTTATAGGAAGAGTCAATAAGTCTCATGAACTGCATTGTAACCCTAACCCTAGAAAATTGGACTTGATGGGCGTCATCTACAGTCCCTATCAGTAAAGAGACATAATCCCTAAGAAATGTCCCTCTCTCATGCTCAATCCAAATATGGGCTTTTCCTTTTATTTTAGTAAAATAAAATTAAAAATAACAAGGACCAATAAACAATAAAATGAAATGAAATGGGTGAAACACATTCACTTTTCAAGTGGCATGTCAAACTCTGCAGGCAGAGAGAGATCTAGATGCTTCTTGAGAGAAAGCTAAGGAGACTTGCCTTCCCAAGCCAAACTCTGGTTTTAATTTTTTCATCGGGAAACTCACCTTCACTATAAAGACCGCCCTCTCCGAGCCTTTGAATAAGGAGCAGAGCTAGTGCTTCCTCCTCACACCACTATTCTGGTAAGCTAGCAAAATAGCTTTTCACAGTGTATTTGAATATTGGCTGGGATGCTACAAGTCATCAGCCAGAACTGCCAGCACCCTGCGGTTCCTGGAAATGGGTGAGTCCAGATGGAAGAGGCCCACCCGACGCCTACCTGCCTCGTCCAGTCTGTGGCTCAGAAAACCTCACTCAGACGCACAAATACCAGGGAACACCACTCCTTGTTAACAAGTTCTTGGGGTTGTTGCTCTTGGCTCCCTCTTTCCTTCTCCCTCTCTCCTCTGCATGCCACTGCACCTGTCTCCCCCACCCTTCTCTCTAGTGCTTCAGGAAGGACCTCAGGACAGCCTTGAGTGGGGACAGGTACAGCTGGCAGCTAAGCCCCGCCCCTTCCTCCCTGCTGCCTCTCCCTTCCTTGTCCTCACCAGGGGCATGGCCACCTCTGTCTGGTGATCGTACCAGTTGCTCCAGGGCTGTTTGCTCCCACTTTTCTGTTGCGGTTGACGACACATGACAAACCTAACCGCATGAAACCAAACCCAGATTTTCCTCAAGAGATGTCCCTCTGGGAAAGATGTCAGCTTCCCACCTCCTCTCTCGGGATGATTGGGTGTAGCCAGTGGTTTCTGTCTGGGTTCCACATAGTTTCCTTCTGCCTTGTCATTCGCCCCTGTGCCCTTCAAATTAATTCAGGGAATCCATACAGTGGCATCGTCCCGGACACGTCCTCCATGGCTAGCCAGTCACTCCACAGAAGTGGAAGAGCCATTTTTAAAGCTATTTTTCTCCACCTTGCTTCCTCTACCATTTGATTCTTATATTTAGACCTGACTTTGAGAAAATTCGTATTGCAGTTTCCTCCCACAGAGGGAACTTCACGTTCACCTCAGATGTTTTTCTCCCCACTTCTGCCATACCAACACTCGCTGACTGTATAGGAGACCTCTGTGCTATACGCCTCTTACTCTAGAGAGATGATCAAATAAGAGATATTCTGATCGCCGGCATAGACTACCTTGCCAGGCTGCCAGGATCGAGTTACTAGATGCTGTTTATTCCCCCCTTCTCTCTCAGCTGAGACATCAACTCCCCCTCCCCATTTGCGGGGTCCCTGAGTAACACAGGGGCACACCCAAGGTGCCAGGGCCTCCTCCCCACGCGCCTGTCTTTCCTTCTCCTCGAATGCTCTAGGCACTTGACCCCCCTGAGCATTCAGGCCGGAAGACAGAGATGTGTTTCATGGGAGGAGTGGTCTTTGGAACCTTTGCTGAAGTAGCAGGGAGCCCAGTCAACTGCTTCAATATCACCCAACCCTCTCATCCCACGTCCGACCCCACCTCTCTAAAATCTGGGGTGGGTGTTTGTGCGGTTAGCTGTTTGCAAGTGGCCATTTTATGACAGGAGATGACCAGGTGGTGTTAACCCTTTCCTGGCCTCTAAGGACAATGGCAAGTCTTAGATCCACAGAATTATATATATATATTATAATATGTATATATTATATGTATATATATATAGATAGAATTTGGGGCCAGACCCAAGGAGAAGTTGGGAGAGGTGGGGGGTGTTTTTTAACAGAAGAGAAAGGGTTAAATACTACCCTGAGAAACTTCATGGGCAGATATATATATATATATATACATATATATATAATTTTTTAAATGATGTAACATGTCAGACTGGTGATTTTTTTGGAATGGTAATACCAAAATTGTGTCACTTACTCCATTCAAAAATGCATTTTAGGAAAATTCATTGTGGATGGTGGGAAGGATAGAACATCACTGGCATTTTTGTTGGGGGATTTTTTGTCTAATTTTTCCAAATTTAAATTGGAAAGTAGTATTTTCACTGCTTGTGTTACAAATAACACTTTATAGAATTGACTAGGTTATTTTTGGGGAAAAGCGGTCTACTTGGTTCTATTGTAGATATATATATATATGTATACCAGTAGAGATCGTTATACCTACGTGTATATATATATGTGTGTGTGTGTGTGTATATATATATGTATCAACTTGACCAAGTGGTATACTGTACATATACACCGCCCTGAAGCTTGCATTATTGTATATATATATATATATATAAAATGGCCACATTTCTTGCGTGTGTCTGTCCCCGGAAGGGTGGACTGATTGTTTTTGGATGTCTGCAGCTGTTACCTTGAAGGATGCAATTTCATCTTTCATTTATTTTTCCCCATCTAGACTGTATCAGGATAAACTGTAACTCCAGTAAGTTTTCCCTCAAGTTTCATTTTGTTCTTTAAAAAAGAAAAAAAAAGTAACTGACTTTATTTGGTTTACTGTTTTATGAGCTGTTTTTTATTTGAATTGCTTTATTGGTTTTGGTTATGAAGTTGGGGGGGGAGGAGCAGTGGGTTGACACAAAGACGGGTGGAAGATGGTAACGGGCTGTGTGACTTGGAATTTTGTGTCTGTCCAGGCAGGAAAGGATTTCCAGCAGGGGTGTCAGGGAGGTGAACTAAATGGGCATTTGTTGCTTGGGAGACCTAGCCCTCAGGGGAGGCACAATGTTTTAGAGGAGCCAGAATGCACTTCTCCACTACTGAAAGCTTCCGAAAGGGGTGGGGGGTGGGGGACGGGGGGCCAGGTTCAGATATCTGCCAACTCTGACCATTCATTCCAGAACTTACCTCTTTAGAACTTTCCAGCAGGGTGGAAAAACCTTGCTCTCGGCAACAATGCACCCTTTTAACCAAAGACGTCAGACACTTTCTGGCCCTTATTAGAACCACAATCTGTAATTTTCACCTCTCCCTGTTCAAAAATTCCAGCCCTTGAAGAATAGTGGCAAGTAGGTACAGGCTGAATACTAGCCAGGCATTTCTTCCTCAGCCTCAGAAATGAGGATTGTTTGGAATCAATAAAGGAAGAATTTACTGAGAGAAAGAAAAAAAATTGGAAAAAAAGGGACACTCAGAAAGCAAAGATGTGGCTGAACTCCCCCTGTGGAGATAGGCTACTCTGACCTCTTCAGAGCACAGTCTTCTATTCTTGTCACTGAGGCTTTCATTTTGTTTAATGTTTCTCAACTTAAAAAGAGGCCGTTATGATGAGAGGAAGAACTATGTCCCTGTTCTATCAGACAAAGTCATCCAGTGTCTGTCTACTGTAGAATGGTCAGTTATGTCCCAGCCCCCAAATTTCAGTGGCTTAGAGCTGGCAAAGCCCAGTGTCAGTTGGGTTGCTGGTCTCCTCAGTGTTCTCCGGAGGCAGAAAGCAGCCGTCTAGCACTAAAGACCTGTGCCTTGCCCACGAGTCGGTGTATCACACTGATCTTCACTTCCTGAAGTACCCGTTGGGGTGGGGGTGATTACGCAGGGTGCTTTGGTGTCTTTCTCAGGAAGTGGCGTACATCACTTCTGTTCATAGTTCACTTGTCACAGATGACCCCATCCTAAGCTTAAAGGCTTTAGCAAAAGGAAGAAGGCCTGAATCACCTCTATAACCGCCTCACTCTCCTTATATTTCTCTGGTGTCATCTCTTTCAGTTAATTTAAGCTGTGCTTTATTTTGCTCTGGTTAACCATTTCCAAGTAAACACATTTCTCATGATATTTAGATCATTGGCTCCCTGACTGAGGGGTCAGGGGGGTGGCATACCTAGTCTCTGGCTCAATCCCTGGTCCCCACCTGCAGGGGAAAGCTTCCTGAGTGACGAAACAGAGCTGCAGCTGTCTCTCTGTCTCTCTCCCTGTCTCCCTCTCCCTCTTCCTTGTCAGTTTCTATCTGTCTCTATGCGATAATAAATAAATAGAAAGTAAAAAGTAAAAGAAATCTGACTGAAACATCCTTCTTACCGTTGCCATGTTTTTCTTCCCGTAAGCATCTTCTTTGAGCTATAGTTCCCATACCACAAAGTTTTCCCATTATAAGGCTGCAATTCAATGATTATATATATATATATATATATATATATATATGTCTTGTAAGTATATATATATATATATATATATATATATAAAACATACATATCTTTTATATATATAATGGTCTTCTAAATCAACGTCACACTTTGAAAGCTCCATGACCCACAAAAGTCCAAAGTCCCCCCTTGTCTGTCTTCAGCTAATACCTACCCCAGCCCTCACTCTAGATAACCACAGATTAGATTTCTCTGAACATTCTATGTAAGTAGATTCAAAGTAGATAGCAATTAGTGTCTGTCTAGCTTCTCCTGGGTGCTTTGTAGAAACTCTGTAAGTCTCTCTGTTTCCCTCTCTCTCTCTCTCTCTCCCCTCTCTTTCATAATAGTAAATGTAACCAGAAGGTAACAGAATAAAAGTTGAGCATGGAGGCAAAAAAACCTCATTCAAGGGAGTGGGAGAGACAGCATAATGGTTATGCAAAGCGACTCTCATGCCTGAGGTTCTGAAGTCCCAAGTTCAATCCCCCCCACACCACCATAAGCCAGAACTGAGCAGTGTTCTGGTGGGAAAACAAAACAAAACAAACAAAAAACCTCATTCAAAATTGACTCTAGTGGAGCCCGGTGGTGGCGCACATGTTACAGTGCACAAGGACCTGGGTTTGAGTCCCTGGTCCCCACCCGCAGGGGGAAAGCTTTGCGAGTGGTGAAGCAGGGCTGCAGATGCCTCTGTCTCTCTCCCTCTTGATCTCCCATCCACTTCTCAGTTTCTGTCTATCACAATCCAGTAAATAAATAAAGATAATAAAAATTAAAATAAATAAACATTACAAAACTAACTCCAGTAAAAATAGGGTGGGGGAGATAGCATAATGTTTATGCAAAGAGAATGTCATGCCTGAGACTTCAAAGTCTGAGGTTCAACCTTCTGCACCACCATAAGCCAGAGCTGTGCATTGTGCTGGTAAAAAACACAAAATAATAATAATAAATTAAATTAAAAATAGATTATCTTTTCTGAGTGGAGGAAGTCTACCAACTTCTAGTTTCAGGAACTTATTAGAAGAACAGATAACTAAGAGAGTTATTCGATAAAAATAGAGGAACTTGCTTGAGTTTCTCTGCCTACACATTTTCTCAAAATTATATTCTGTCTGATCATTCATGAAAAAAAATCATTACAGAACACACTCCGCAGTTATTTCTCCTGGGAGGCCTTACGTCTTCTTCAGGACAGATATAAGCAGATTTATTGGCCTATGTAGGGCTGGACAGATAGTGTAATAATTCTGCAAAAGACTTTCATGCCTGAGACTCTGAGGTCCCAGGTTCAATTCCCAGCACCACCATATGGCAGAGCTGAACAGTGCTGTGGTTTCTCTTTGTATTTTTCTCTCTGCACCTCTCTCGTTAAAATATTAATAAAATAAAGGTCTTTTCAGAACCACTAAAACGAGCATCGAGAAGAAATGTGTCAGCAGTGATGTATTCCTGACTTGCTTACAGTAGAGAAAGAGCGGGATTGATTTGAATTCAGTATTTAGGCAAAGAGTCAATTCTGGGTTTGAGGAATCAATCTGGAATGAACCTGTAATACACCCCAAAGGTTAATTTTAGTGCAGACTCGGACAGAGAAAGCCCAGCACGCACAGGTTGGACAGTAGTTAAACAGGCGGCAACAGTAACAGCGCACAAGCTACTGAGACTACGCCACGACCTTCAGTGCTGGGGTATGTGGGCATGAGTCCTGGGGAGTGAGAGTCACAGCCAGATGTAAGACACTTTCTCGAAGTCGATCGTAACTGCGGACTCGTAGGAAAAATTGAATTGAGACCAAAGTGATCTGTGATGCAGGATACAAATAAGTGTGAGACGTAAAGAACACACGAATCCAAAGGCATTTCATCTCGTTTCTACTCTATTCTACCCTGGGGTCCTGAAAACGCAGCTGGAGAAGTGTGGGACGACCTTGGCGAGGAAAACGTTGCTTAGTACTTTAACTTCCAAATCTCTTTATGGCCTTGATGCCCAGGTTCAGAGCCCAGCCTCTTCTAGAATCTCAGATTAGTCCTGGAATAAGTATGAAGCTCCCTCGTAGGCCCGTCTCTCTCCGTTGTGAGAGTACAAGCTACAGGAGTCACTGGCAGTCTTACTTAGAGATGGAGGGGCTTGGGGAATCTTCTCTTTTGCCTCTTAGCCTTGCATCTGTCATCTCAATAGCACTGGCATAGCAACATTGTTTACGTTTTTAAAAAGAAATCATCTTTGAGTTAAGCATTCACTGAGCTTTTCACAAACATATTTTATTTATTTATTCATGAGAAAGATAGGAGAGTGAGAAAGAGCCATGCATTACTCTGTCCACATTCTGCTTAGTGTTTTCCCTTCTGATCTTGTTTTTCAACTTCTGCCTGTGAGTGAGATCATCCCGTATTCATCCTTCTGTTTCTGACTGATCTCACTTAACAGGATATTTTCAAACTCCATCCAAGCATAGAAAAACCTAAAGAATCCAGCAGGAAGCTCTTGTAAATTATCAGGCAACCTAGTAAATTGCCAGGCTATAAAATTAACATACAAAAGTCAGTGGCATTCCTCTATTCAAACACTAAGCTAGCAGAAAAAGAAATCCAGAAATCAATTCCTTTTACCATAGCAACACAATCAGTGAACTATCTGGAATAAACATGAAGTGAGAGACTTGCGCACTGAAAAATCCTGAAAAATACCATAGCAACAAACTCAGTGAACTATCTAGAATAAACATGAAGTGAGAGACTTGCGCACTGAAAAATCCTGAAAAATCACCTTTTCTTTTTAACACTTACTCTTGCCTCACAGTATCCGCGTCGCGCTTATACTCATTATCCCTCCATCCCAGGGCCCCACTTTCTGGTCCTCTCACACTATCATTGCAAAACTTTTTCACTTATAGGGTCTAGTTATATTTCTACTCAGCCAGAATGGACATTGAAGTCTTTGGTTAAATTGGGAGATGTTGCTAGATTTGGTCCATTGGGACCACGTAGATGTAGTTCCACGTTTCCATCTGGAGATCACTTTCAAATTTCACAAGAGCAACAGAGCTGGCAGACATCGTGGTGAGTGGGAGTCCTGGGAGGCAGGGCTCCTGGCGGGCTGCTGAGGAAAACAGGTCTGTTTTCTGGAGGACGTCACCTGTGCCCATGGCTCCACCAGGCTGGCGGTTCCTGTGAGCCCTGCGGTTGTGACAACAGGTAGGAACTTCTTGTGGATTTTGCTGGCATTTGCTCAGGCAAATGTCTACACAATGGCTTGTTATCTTTTATCTCTCTGTTGTTGTCTGAGCCATACTGTCTCCTGGCCTCTAATTCATTCAGGTGAGTACGAGTGTATACAGTGAAAGCACATTACGTGTGTGTGTGGTGTGATCGACTGTAGGCATTCTTATGAATATCAAATTCCCTTTTTCTTTTTAATTTTTTTTTTTTTTTTTTGCTCTCTGGGACCAGATGGGGGTGCACCTGGTTGAGCGCACAGAACCCGGGTCCCTGTGCATAGTCACATGTATTCTCAACTGGGTGTGCAATTTTCTGGCTCCATAACTCCTATGTAGATTAAACTTCCAGTATTCCAGTAGAGTTAGTAGTGTGTATGTGTGTGTGTGTGTGTGTATGTGTGTGTGTGTGTGTGTGTGTGTGTGTGTGTGTGTTGGGTATCGCTGAATTTAGGTGTAGCTTGGTGAACTGCAATCCATTATGCTAGACATTCAGTTTCCTCCTCTTTGCTTTGCTCTGCCTTCCTCTCATAGCCCTAAGTTGTATGGTTTCATCTTTAGAATGAGTGTACCTGGAAATTGCAAAGCTGAAAGTTTTAGCAAATTCTTTTTAACTTAGAAGCAACACCTTGGGTCATCCAGGAAGGCTGACTTCTTCACTGTCACAAGCCTACTGAGCCCTCTCTCTCTGGCATCTGCTCCCAGACTTAGACAGCCATTTCTGTCAGCCATGTGCTGGATCAAACCATTTCTCTTCTTAGCATTTTAGTGGCGATGGAGACGCACCATCTATCAGGTCTGTCAAGCTATCGACGCTGCAGCTGACATGTCTGTTTCCATCTTGAATGATTAAACTCTGCCTAAGCATTGCTGAAAAATTGACATTTTAGAAATATATGGTTTTGTTTCTTTTTTTATTAGTTTAATTAATTTATTTATAAAATGGAAACATTGACAAGACCATAGGATAAGAGGGGTACAATTCCTGCCATCAGAGCTCCTTATTCCATCCCCTCCCCTGATAGCTTTCCTGTTCTTTAACCCCGTGGACATATGGGCCCAGAACAATTATAGGGCAGCAGAAGGTGGGAGTTCTGGCTTCTGTAATTGCTTCCCTGCTGAACATGGGTGCTGACAGGTGGATCTATACTCCCAGCCTGTCTCTCTCTTTCCCTAGTGGGGCAGGGCTCTGGGGAAGCAGGGCTCCAGGACACATTGGTGGGGTTGTCTGACCAGGGAAGTCTAGTTGGCATCATGGTAGTATTTGGAACCTGGTGGCCGAAAGAGTTAACATACAAAGCCAAACAAATTGTTGACTAATCATGAACCTAAAGGCTGGAAGGTTTTGTTTCTGACATATAGTTTTGCTATGTACAATTGAAATGTTTCATGTTTTTATAACCTGATGATCCTCCAATGTCATCTTATTGATTTATTTTTATTAGTGACTTAATAATGATTGGCAAGATTTTAGGAAAAGAGAGGTACAGTCCCACTCAATTCCCACCACCAAAGCTCCATACCCCAGTCCCCTCCATTGGAAGCTTCCCTCTTCTTTATCCCTCTGGGAGTCTGGACCAAAGATCTTTGTGGGGAGCAGGTGGGAGGTCTGGCTTCTGTCATTGCTTCTCCTCTGGACGTGGATGTTGGCAGGTTGAGTCATACCCACAGCCTGTTTCGTGTCGTTTCCTGATGGGATAGGACTCTGGAGAGGTGAAGTTTATTAAAGTATTGCTGACAGCCAGATTTGAGTATGATACTTCCTAAGCAGTGAATTTTAAACTCTTAATAAATATTGCTACTAAATAGTTTTATTTTAAACCAGTTAAGCTAATATAAATGAAATGAAATAAAAGGCAAGGTTGTAACAATGTTCATTTTTATGCCTAACTAGTCCACAAATTTTCTTTTTAAAGACAAACACAATGGTCAGTTTTTTATATCTCCTTTAAGAGATAATCTATGAGGGCATGGTATATAGTTATAACTATAGTCTTTTTTATTATTTGTTATTGGATAGAGACAGAGAGATGAGGGAGATAGAGAGGAAGAGAGACAGAAAGACACCTGCAGACCTGCTTCACCACCTGTGACGTGACTCCCCTGCAGGTGAGCAGCCGGGGGCTCGAACCAGGATCCTAACCGGTCCTTGCGCTTTGCACCATGTGTGCTTAACCCGCTGCACTACCGCCCGACTCCCAGCCATAGTCTTCTTTTATCTTTTTTTTTCTTTCTTCTTTCTTCTTCTTATCAAATTGCTAACACAGTCTTATGAATATTGCATCCCCTTTTACTTAAAGTGCCCAGGGTTATGTCCTGCACTGAATAGGAAAGTGTTTATTTTGTTCCTGTAATAGTTACAAAATAGCATATTACATAGCACTGCCACATCTGATTAGACAGCCTGCTCATGTACATTCTTACTAGCCAGCACAAAAAGCTAGAAATTTACATATTTGTGGGCTGACAAAATAGCACCCCTCTGTGCTGTGCCCACACCATGTGCCGTCCTGTGTGAGCCTGGACCCCATGGGGCTCACTGAAGGAAGCATCAGTGCTGAGGGCTGTGCTGTCATTCCCTTGCTCTGTCCGTTCCTCTCATCCATAGAAAACATCACCCTGGGGGGCCAGGCGGTGGTGCATCTGATTAAGCAAGCCCTTTACAGTGCTCAGGAGTCCCGGTTCAAGTCCCTGGTCCCCACCTGCAAAAGAAGGCTTCACGAGTGGTGAAGCAGAGCTGCAGGTCTCTCTCTCTCTCTGTCTCTATTCAATAATAAAATAATAAATTAAAAACACAAAAACATCAGTCTGGAGCAGTGAAACCCAGATGATGGCAAAGAGATAGGGAAAAAAGTAAGATAAAGAAGGAAGGAAGGACGGACAGAGGGAAGGAAAGAAAGGAGAGAGGAGGGAAGGGTGGTCGGAAGTAGGGAGGGGAGAAGGAGGAAGGAAGAAGGTAAGGCTTTGCAAGCATGCGCAGAAATATCCATTAGATATTTGGAATTATTTTTTCAAAATGAAAAAGGGCAGATCATATAGCTCTTTTTTCTCTTTTTAGTGATTTAATATTAATTTATAAAATTTTAAGATAACAGGGATATACTTCCCATGTTCCCATCACCACATTTCTGTGTCCCCATTCTGTCTATTTGAAACTGCAGTAATTCTCCCAAGGTCATAGACTTTCGGTGACAAATATATATATATCCTTTTTTTTCCAAGTATTCTTCCTTTTTTTTTTTTTTCCCTCTCCTCTCTACTGGTCCTGATGGAGATGGAGTTCAGAGCCCTCTGGTCATCTTCCCCTCATATTTCTTGCACTCTGGGAGTATGAACCAAAAATATTTTTGGGGTGCAGAAGGTGGAAATTATAGTTTATGTAATTGCTTTTCTGCTGAACATGGACATTGACAGGTTGATCCATAACCCCGGCCTGTTTCTGTGACATAGATCTCTAGTGATGCAAAAAGATCTTCCTGCAGGAGGCATCAGTGTCCCAGGTTCAGTCTCCCACACTACAGGATCATAAACAGAGACGTGTTGTTCTGGTTTAGAAAAAAAAGTATTATAAATATTGTCATATATTCAACCACTGCACTTCCAAGACTTTCTACTGATTGGTAAGTTCATCAGTAACATGTAGGGCTGGCAGAATATCCCTACTGGGTAGCATACTTCTTTTGCCATGAGGATCCAGGTTCAAGCCCCCCAAATCCCCCTCTAATCCATACTTACCCACCCCAGCATTAGAGAAAACTTCAGTGTTGCAGTCTCTTTCCCTCTTCCCTCCTCTCTCTCTCTCTAAGTTGACAGTGAGAATCTGGAGGTGGCAAAAAAAAGTATAAATTAATAAACTCTGTGAGTGTATACCTTTATTATCATCTTGGCTAAACACTCTGTAGTATCAAGTTTTTATTCATTTTTCTTAAGATATCTCTTCAAAATATTGCTGTCACCGCTGAAAATTAGATCTCACAGTCACCAGTAGACCCTATGTTCATTGCCATGCAGAGCTTTGGTGATCATAGACCCTAGATATCTTTTAACAGAAACAGGCATGCTATAGGAGTATGTTCCATGTTCAACTGTGTATAGTAAACAAAGGTGTTCTGGGGAAAATGGCGAGAAATTAAACTAATTTTGTGAATGTGTGTCTATATTCTCCTCTATCCAAGTCAGAATGCCAACAGAGTCATTTAAGCACATTTACAAAGGACAGGGAGGACTCTGACGTGAAATACACTGAGTGCAGTCCTTGTCTCTACTACTAATGGTCTGAAAGCCACTTAGCAAGTTGCTTCAACTCTCATTTTCCTCAGTTTCCAAATGGGTCCTCCCTTGTTGAGTAAGAATAGGTCTGGGAGCATAACTCTGGCTAAGTGTGGGTGACAGTAGTTGTGATGTTGATTAAAACTATAACAGAGGTGCAGCTGGAAAGATGGTATTCTGAGAACTATTCTTTCTCAGGGATAAACAGTTCACAACTCTTTTCCCCCCTCCAGGGTTATCACTGACATTCTGTGCCTACAGTATGAATCCACTACTTCTGGTGACTGTTTTTTCTCATTGTTGTTGTTGGATAGAAAAGAGAGAAATTGAAAGAGGAGGAGGAGATAGAGAGGGAGAGAGAAAGACAGACACCTGCAGATCTGCTTCAGCACCTGTGAAGTGACTCCCCTGCAGGTGGGGAACTGGGGGCTCGAACCGGGATCCTTACGCCGGTCCTTGCGCTTTGTTCTATGTGGGTGTACCTGGTGTGCCACTGCCCAGTCCTACAATTAATAATTCTTAAAATAATACTTAGTAGACTAAGAAATGCCTATGAAACAAGCTTCCCAAATTGGCCCAATCACCAGGGTAATAAGCTATTTTCAAAGCTATCAGAATCACATTAGATTTTGCGTGAGTGCTATTATTATCAAGCTCATGAGAACTTGATTACATGGCCATGTTGAGGTTCTGTTTCTTCCTCACTGCATTATGACACACTAATGCAGAAGTAATCAAACTACTTTAACTTCATGAATTCATTTCTATCTTTTTTGAAAACCAATATCATTTTATGAAAGCTTCACAGTGTTCTAGTAGAAAATTATTATTTTTAAAATTCACAGACTGGGGTCAGGCAGTGATTCACATGTCATCATGCAAAAGGATCCAGGTTCAAGCCTCTGGTCCCCACCTGCAGGTGGGAAATTTTATGGGTTGTGAATCAGATCTGCAGTTCACTTTCTTTTTTTCTATCATTTATCTATCTATTTATCTTATCTATTCATCTATCTACCTACCTAATTATATATTCTTGACTTCCCTCTTAATGTCTCTCCGTTCTATCAAATATAACAGAAAGAAAACAAGTAAAAATGGTCACCAGGAGTGGTGGATTCATAGTGTTGGCACCCAACTCAACTAAAATAAAATATAATTAGAGAAGTATGTGTTCTATGTCAAAGACTTCCAGATAAGAATTTAAACGTCTGTTCTTTGACACCTCTGTTTTAGAACCTTGGTAATCACCAAGCATAAGTAGACCAAGGGCTAGGGGGACATCTCACCAAGAGCAAAGAGTAGAACGTATCCGAGATCTTGCATTTTGACTTTAACCAGTCTGTTGAAAACTATGCTAATGTGCTCAGAGATTCATAGCTTAATGTTGGATAAACTAAAGCCTTCTCTCACTCAGTTCTCAGAAGAACTAGATATGATACCCAGGAAAGTAGGAAATCAATGGCTTTTTCAGTCATTTGAAATATACCCTCAGTTTCTGAAAGTGAACTTTGAAAACAGGTGAAGAGAAATACCAATGGAAGAAGAAGCTTCTCCCTCTGTAACTATGGAAGACTATTTTATTGTGTCTTAACAATGACGCCGGGGCTTTATCTAGGATGCAAACATACCATTCTTAGATTGGTAAGCTCCTGCTGTGGAAACATCCACTTCCAAAGGGAATACCAATTTAGGTGCTATCTAGATTGTAGAAAGGATAAAGGCTCTGAGATCAAGAACCCAACTAAAGAGTAAATGGAAACTGAGATTGAATCATTAAATTATAAGCAAGTGCAGAGAAGGTTATGTTTTGTCTCGTGAAAGCAACAAACAGATGAAAGAGCCAAACAGAAGGAGAAAGCATGCTTCAGTTAAAAACGCAAGACCTCACTAGGTGCACAAGTAGACACAGAGTTGCTGTTTATGGAATTCAACAGGAGATTGCTAAATAAAAGGTAAAATCTTTCTGAGCAGCGTCTCAAAAACCACTAGGTATAGAAGTCTTCAGTAATAAAGCCAGTTCCTAAAGTGTTTTGACCTGTCACTGGCCAAGCCACTAGTTTGATTATGTTAATACTGTGTGTAGTTTTTAAATATCTACATGGATGGGGATGCCATATTTCAATACAGATTAAAGTTTTTACACAGATGGAGGCTGCTGTGAGATTCTGATGACCTGAAGCAAATCTAGATAGAGTACAAACTTAATAAATAATTCAATCAATAAGGTAATTAAATTTATTTGTCCCAGGGCCAGGCCAAGCACACGCATTACAGGGCACAAAGACCCAGGTTCAAGCCCCCGGTCCTCACTTGCAGGGGGAAAGCTTCACAAGTGGTGAAGCAGGGCTGCAGGGGTCTCTCTCTGTCTCTCTCTTCCTCTATTTCTCCCTCTCCTCTCAATTTCTCTCTGTCACTACCTAATAAAAAGTAAAATATTTAAAAATAGATAAACGTATTTATCCCTCTATTTAGTGCAGAAATTGATAACTGGAACTTTTCACCCGGTTTTTATTGTAAAAGGATGAAGACTGACAGGAGAAGACCTCTTCTCAGTAATATTCTGAAATCATATGCACCTGTTACTTTTCAATAAAAAGAATTCCAAGCCAAGTAGAGAATCTTCATGAAATTTGCCTTGGCTAGGGTTTGACTGAAAGGATAGCAAGTTCAGAAAGCAAATTAAATGTGTCCATGAACACTGCATTTTTCTGACACATTTCTGATTCTTCATTCTCTTCTTCCTCAGATATTCACCAAGGGTTAAAAGGGCCCCGATGCCGAGGCCCCAGTTGACATATGGATTTCCCAGAAACATGCAGAAGAGGGCCTCAGTGAGTTACTATCAGAGACCATGACCCTTGGAACACTCTTCCTGGACCATTATAAACAGCATTCTCTCACAGGCCTGCCAGCATGCGTTTTTTTTAATGCCATCATAGATGAGGAATCCAGTTCTTTTGGAAGTGAAGTGTGTTGCAGGAAGTCTCCACATGATTAATAGCAAGTGTGGGCCTCTCATAAAGTTCCATTTTGGTTCTTAATCAAGAGAATTTCTTTTGTCACTTAATTCAAACTGTCTTTTAACGATAGAACACAACACATTTTTTTTTTTTTTTAGACAGGAGATCAAGAGAGAGAGAGAGGCCATTGCAAAATAATCAAATTAGAAAGGATATTTTGCCCTAAGTCCCTGGATGGGGGAGAATAACAATTTGAACTGAACACAGTATAATTTCAAAAACTGAGGTGTGAAGGCAATGAAATGAAATTGGTGTTGTCTACACTTATGGGCAGGATAAAATCTGAAGGAATAAGCAAAGGCTACTGTTGTGTTCCCAAGGTAATAAAAGCAGGAGGATTACAAACACTGAGTGGGAAGAAGGGAGACTTGTTCCATTCTTGAATGGTTTTTCTGTGACAGTCTGTCAGAAAAGCCTTTTAGTTCCTTCCTGCAGTAGAACCTGACTGTACTACTAACATGAAGCTGATATGGTGAGGCTGATATGGTGAGTGTTAGAGACAGAGGCATGAGAAAGGGAGAGAGAGAGAGAGAGGAGTTACAACAGAGAGAAGGACACAGGATCATTCCTAGTGGAGCAGCTCAGAAGTGACATGTGTTAATGTTTGCTGAAAATGTCTGTATCTTTCCCATGTCACAGAAAAGAGAAAGGAAAGGGAGGTGGAGAAAGACCCGGTGATGAAGGCCGTGGATGGGGGCATGGCTTGGGAAGCCTCTCCATGTCCTTCTGAGAGGAAATTGTTGATTAAAATTTAACTTTTCCTGTAGTGCTTTGAGTAGTCCATGCCAACTTGATGTTATGGTCAAGCAAATTCCATTTTGGTCATGGGAATAGAAAAAAAAAAACTCAAACAAATAAAAGTAATACCTTACTGCCTGCCTGCCAGAAATAGAAAATTGTATCACTGGGGGCCAGGTGGTGGTACACCTAGTTAAGCACTCAAATTACAGTGCACAAGGACCCAGGTTCAAGTCCCTGGTCCCTGTCTGCAGGGGGAGAGCTTCATGAGTGGTGGAGCTGGGCTGCAGGTGTCTCTCTCTGCCTCACAACCTATCTATCTCCTCCCCCCTCTCAATTTGTCTCTGTCTATCTAATAATAAATTATATATGTGGAAATCGCATCACTGCTTAGTACCTGGATATGTACCGTGACTGAGCTCCTCCAGTCCCTTCCATATCTGTATCTGATATAAAGAGTGAGTGTGAATCTTCTGGTCACTGTTTCAGAGGCACTGGCATTGCACACAAGGTCAATGCAAAACCTGTTCTTTCCCCTCCTGCTAACTTTTTCTGAACCCTTCTCTGCTGTTGTGTCCATCTATAAGGACATTTGCAATAGTAATATTTATTTAACACATTCGTTTATCTTCTTTTTACTTATGGAAGAGGGAAGGGAGGAGAGTGAGAGACCAGACCACCATCCTGACACATGTGATGATGGTGACTGAACTCCAGATGTCATGCTTGAGAGCCCAGTGCTTTATACACTGTGACACTTCTTTGGCCTCTGCCATAAAAAAAAAAAAAAGTGAAATGTTTGTTATATAAGAGCATCAGTTTCACAGGGGGTTAGTGTTTGGGAGTCCAATTAGGTCTTTGCTGGGTCATCATTCAAGCAGTGCCTATTCTGTCGGCCATTTCTTGGTAATGTTGGGAGTCCCTGTCTTTTGTCTCTTTCTGGTACGCTCTAGTTTTAGCAAACAAGGCTGTGATGACCCCGAATCCCAGAGCCATCCTGCGTGTTTCTGTGTCCCTGCTTTGCGTTATGAACTGTGTCCCCTCCTTTCTGGGTCTGCGTACTCAATTATTCTCATCTTGACAACAGCTCAGGACTCACCACTCGTAAAAAGCCTTCTGCACTCATAATGACCCTGAATCCAGGCTCCCAGAGGAATGAGAACAGGGGAGCTTCCAATGGAGGGGATGGGATGTGGAACTCTGGTGGTGGGCACTGTGTGGAGTTGCGCCCCTCTTACCCCACAGTCTTGTTGGTCATTATTAAATCAGTAATTCTCTTCTCTCCGGGCATATGCAGCCTTTTGTAGCTCTGAGGCTTCTTGGCTCTCTCAGTTTGCTTCTTTGAGAACGTTCATCATGTGGACACATCCCTTTGGTTACATGGACATGTCCTGAACCCGCCTCCGGAAGACTCGCTGTGGGAAAACGACCCTAGTCATGTAACCTCTGTCTTCCACCACTAACACCACACTGAGTTTGCATTGATATGTGTTTATGGAGAATTAATAAGTGTTGTAATAACACTTAATCAATGAAATTTGGGGCCATAGGACGACCAGTGGGCATACATATCAATGTTTGTTTCCCCATTCTTTTATTAGTGATTTAGTATTGATTCACAAAAATCAGTATTATAACAGGGGTTATAATTCCACACCATTCCCACCACCAGAGTTCTGTGTCCCCATTCTTTCCATTGGAAATGGCAGTAGTTCTTCCAAGGTCACAGATATGGTTTGATTTCTATTTCTATAACCATCTATATTTATATATATTTGCTCATTTTCCCCTATGGTCCCGCCTTCTCTTCCTGATGGAAGTGGAGCTCAGAGCCCTCTGATCATCTTCCACTATCATTTCTTTTTCTCTGGAAGCATGGACCAAAATTATTTGTTTTTTATTTTTTTAACTGATTTAATAATGATTGACAAGATTGGAGGATAAGAGGGGTACAATTCCATACATGTCTCACCACCAGAGTTCTGTGTTGCTCCACTGGAAGCTTTCCTGTTCTTTATCCTCTGGGAGTCTGGACCAAAGATCTTTATGGGGAGCAGAAGGTGGGAGTTCTGGCTTCTGTCATTGCTTCTCCACTGGACATGGGTGTTGGCAGGTGGACCCACACCCCCAGCCTGTGTCTGTCTGTCCCTAGTGGGGCAGGGCTCTGGGGAGGGGAGGCTCCAGGACACATGGGTGAGGGCGTCTGCCCAGGGAAGTCAGGATGGAATCATAGTAGCATCTGCGACTTGGTGGCTGAAAGGCGGTTAATATATAAAACAGGACAAAATGTTTAATAAACACGAACCATAACATATAAATAGAGAAGTTAAGAATAGAGACTTTAGGGTGGAAGGAAGCTAGGAAGTCTATTTTAGGTATGTTCCAAGGCAACCATGACTTTAGTAATTTCCGCGTGAACGCGTCAGCTAACCTGCAGGTGAACTAGAAACATTGTCTCGGAAGATGGTGTCAGAATTGATATGAGGCTAGAAAGCTGGATCAGGGCAGAGAGTAGCTCCCATACTTGAAAAAATGTAAATACAATAACTGCTGGAAAATAATCCAGATTAACAAACATATAAATTTGAGCAACAGTATTATAGATTGCAGTGATAAGGACTTCCCAACTCCTAAAGAGAAATGTGTTTTAGAAATACGTTCTCAATATTGCTAGGTTAGGGTTAACATTGTCTGATATGAGGCGATCTGACTGCAGAACAGCCCTGGTTCTCCTTCCACCTAAATGGTGACGGTTTGAAGAGTTACTCATTTTTGTGCCAAGGTGTTCTGTTTGTGTCAAATTATGAAGGATTTATATCTTACCCACTCTGGGTAGAAATCTATACTCAAATCCTGTAGTATTTTATTGGCTTCAAACTGACCTCAGGGAGAATAAAATGGATGATTCAGAGCAGAATAACAAAAATCAATATAAATAATAACAATGTGAGTGACAGCACTTTCACGACAAGAACAGCACTTCTACTTCAACCATACCTGCTCTGCTCCTATTAGCTCTTAATCGCGAGATGTTTCTGCCAAGTCGTCACCATGACCACTGATGCTTCTAACATCCTTAGGCCAAGAGAGACAGCAACCTAGTTGCCCAACTGTGTAATTCCCACCCCCACTTCTAAAGACGTGCCTTGGTTACTCTTTTCTAGTTCAACTCTGCATAAATGGATCATTTATTTTTTTAAATTGCATTTATTTATTTGATAGGAGAAAGAAAAACAGAGAGGAAGGAGAGCTAGAAAAAGCAAGAGAAGGAGAGAGACCTACAGTACAGCTTCACTCCTAGTGAGGCTTCTCTCCTGCTCCTGCAGGTGGGGAGCCAGGAGGCTTAAACCAAAGTCCTTGTGACATGAACCCTCAGCCAGGTGAAGCACCACCTGGCCCCTTGATCATTACTCTTCTTTTGTTTTAGAAGCTATCTTTATTTTAACTTTTTAAAATTTTTATACGATAAAACAGAAAGAAATTGAAAAGGGGGGACAATAAAGAGTGAGAAAGACAGAGAGACACCTGCAGCCCTGCTTCACCACTTGCAAAGCTTTCCCCCTTCAGGTGGGGATCGGGGGCTCGAACCTGGGTCCTTGCGTATTGTAATGTGTGTGCTTAACCAGGTGTGCCACCACCTGGCCCCCTATCATTTGAACTTGTCTGATAGTGGGGACATCTGCCTCCCCGGGGTACTTGTCTAATCTTTCTAATTTGTCAAAGGGGACTGCTGCCTCTCAAAAATGTTTCACAGTCCACAGGACAAGATCCTGTGTTTGAAGGTTTTTGGCAGCTGGCTTAGAATCTTATGAGGAAGGTGGGCTAAATGGCATAATGGTTCTGCAAAGTGACTCATGCCTGAGCCTCCAAAGTCCCAGGTTTAATCCCTCACGCCACCATAAGTCAGAGCTTATCAGTGCTCTAGTTAAAAAAAAATGGGGGCCGGGTGGTGGCACACCTGGTTGAGTGCACATCTTACAGTGCGCAAGGACCCGGGTTCAAGCCCCTGACCCCCACCTGCAGGGGGAAAGCTTTGCGAGTGGTGAAGCAGGGCTGCAGGGGTCTCTCTGTCTCTCTCCTTCTGTCTCAATTTCTGGTGTTTTCTATCCAATAAATAAACATAATAAATCTTTTTTCAATTTTAAATATGAGGAAATGAATTCAGGTTTTTTTAAATTTAATTTTCTTTATTTATTCCCTTTTGTTGCCCTTGTTGTTTTATTGTTGTAGTTATTATTGATGTCGTTGTTGTTGGATAGGACAGAGAGAAATGGAGAGAGGAGGGGAAGACAGAGACGGGGAGAGAAAGACAGACACCTGCAGACCTGCTTCACTGCCTGTGAAGGGACCTGCCTGCAGGTAGGGAGCCGGGGGCTCGAACCGGCATTCTGACGCCGGTCCTTGAGCTTAGCGCCACCTGTGCTTAACCCGCTGCGCTACAGCCTGACTCCCTCAGGTTTTTTTTTTTTTTTTATCTTGATGCAAACAAGATCATACTATTATGGGGTGAAAACTTCCATCTGTCCCGTCAAATATAAGGAAAGTAAAGCAAAATAATGAATTTTAAAACAAAATCATTAGATAAAGAGATAAAAAAGAACATCTCAATTCTAATTGACCATTCACAATTTCTCTCTTTAAAAATTTTAATTACATTTAATTTTAATGAGACATACACACTGAGAGAGAGAGAGAATGACCAGAGTGCGGCTCAACTCTGGCTTATGGTGGTGCTGGGGATTGAACCTGAGACCTCAGAGCCTCAGGCAGGAGTCTTTTGCAGAAATATTATGCTATTTCCCAGCCCAAATATTCAGAATCTCTGGAGTAGTGCTACCCAGCGTCTCAGATTCTGATGTAATCTTTCGTATTCAACTCTACCTGATGTGAGTCAAGCCAATTTCCCTTTAAGGGAATAAGTAATGGAGACACATGTAGGTCCCTCCAGACTCATTCAAGAGGAGGCTCTGTCCTTTCTGACGGATTTCTCAGACCCTTTGGAACCGAGCAAGAGGAGACTGGCTGCCCGTTAATAGGTGAAAGCGAAGCCCTTGCTGCGTCTTTAACGGCTGACGTTCCTTAGGGCAGCTAGGCCAGACTATCTCTGAAAGTCTTGCTGAAAAGGATGATTTCCGTGGACTTCCACTGAGCACCGGTGACTGGCTTGCCTTGCTGCTGCCTTCCGTGTGACTCGGGGCACTGCTGTGGGAACCAGCATGCTGAGCAATTGGGCTGTCTTAGCCTGGCAGCCAGCTCTGACTCAAAGCAGCGTCTGGGAAGTGACAACCCCCTCCGGGGGTCTGAATGAGACTTCATGGGGCCTTTGCACGGCTGGCAGAGGATTTCCTTACGCGTCCACACACTCTGTCCCATATGGGGGCGCGTTTAGTTGTGTCTGAGTCTTTCAGCAGCCTGTGGGCAAAATCCATCCTCAGATGCAGTAGGAAGGTCCTTCCACTCAAATGGCTTATTTCCTCCTCCTCTTCTCCTCCTCCTCCTCTTCTTCTCCTCCTCCTCCTCCTCCTCCTCTTCTTCTTCTCCTCCTCCTCTTCCTCTTTCTCCTCCTCCATGTTCTCTTCCTCCTTCTCTTCCTCTTTCTGCATCCTCTCCTCCCTCTTTTCCTCTTCCTCCTCCTCCTCCATTTCTTCTTCTTCCACTTCCTCCTCCTCCTCCTCCTCCTCTTCTTCTCCTCCTCCTCCTCTTCCTTTTTCTCCTCCTCCTCCTCTTCTCCTCCTCCTCCTCCTCTTTCTTCTCCTCCTCCTCCTTCTCCTTGTTCTCTTCCTCCTCCTCCTCTTCCTCATTCTGCATCTTCTCCTCCCTCTTCTCCTCCTCCTCCCCCTCCTCAATTGCGACCAAGGTTACCATTGGGGCTCAGTGCCTGCACTACAAATCCACCACTCCCTGCTGCCAGTGTTATTTTTCTTTCTATTTTATTGGCTAGGACACAGAGAAATTGAGATGGGAGGGGGAGATAGAGAGGGAAAGAGAAATGATGACTGAACGTTGTAATGATAATATGAGTGCTCAACCAGTGCATCCCCACCAAGCCCATCTTTCTTTCTGTTTTTGACCTGAAGAATTATTGGGTGGTCATGCACAATGACCCAGGTTGGAGCCCACCCCCGCCCCTGCCACTCCCCACCTGCAGGGAGGAAGCTTTATGAGTGGTGAAGCAGGTCTGCAGGTGTCTATATTTTTCTCTCCCTCTCTATTTCCCTCTCCCTTTCAATTTCTCTCTGTCCTATCAAGTATAATAGAAAGGAAAAGGAAAAAAAAAAGAGAATTACTGGGTTGTTGGAAAATTCACTATAGAGTTTTTCTATAGGAAAACAGAAATATGTCATGTCTTTCCCAACTACTGAGTGTTGACTTGGACTCTGTCTCCAGGCTGATGCTGCAGGCCACATGGCTTGCAGGCAACATGTATGTTTTGAGACTCTCATCCCCTTTGGATGCAATTACATGTTTGTCCAGCTTCCCCCATTAGCAACCGCCACTTAATTTATGGCCCCACTACTATTGATCATGTCTGAAAGGTAAGTTGTCTTTCCAACTCACAGCTTCTTGGGAAGAATGCTGCTTAGATTAAAAATAGTGACTCTCTTACTTACTCCCCTATGTACTCCCCAAACAGAGTCATTGATGTCCAAATACCCTTTGTGTCTGAGTGTTTCCGTCCCGACACATAGACCGAGCGGCTCATTCTGAACTGTCTAAAAAGAAGCTGAGCGGCGTCCCTAAGGATAGCTAACTAGAGGAGGTTTTAGGCTGGCCATGCATAGAGTTTTCTGTCCCAAAAACTCAGCTGCCTCTCACAGCCCAGTGCAGGAGCAGCCACAGATCACTTGTGAATTAGCAGGGAAGGCCGGACCCCAACGGGACTCCTTTTACTAGAGTCACATCGGGCCAGATGTGACTCCCAGACCTTTAGCTGTTACTCCGTGGAATAGGACCAGAAGAGAGTTGTGCTTGTAGAAACTTCATTTGCGAAGAAGGCTGAACACCTTTGGATTCTAGACTAAAACCAGTATTTATTTGAAGTCCTTTGTATACCATGTGCTGTTGATTCAGTGATGGAAAGCCCAGCATTATCCTGTTCTTTTTTTAAATTTTATTTATTCATTAATAAGACAGATAGAAGGAGAGAGAGAAAACCAGACATCACTCTGGTCAATGTGCTGCCCGGGACTGAACTCAGGACCTCATGCTTGAGAGCCCAATGCTTTATCCATGTGCCACCTCCTGGACCACACAGCATCATCCTGTTGTTAAGAGGTTTGCGTGCTCTTTAAGATGCTTATGATGATGCTTTTTTGTTTGTTTGTTTTTTGCCTCCAGGGTTAGCACTGGGG
>NC_080183.1:16907917-16947917 GCF_950295315.1 Erinaceus europaeus
AACATCGCGAGTATTTGTTGTGCAGTCAGACTAACAGCTGATTGTAAGATGGTGCGGGACGGGAGCCTCAGCTCGGAGGCCAAGTAGGAATGAAGCTATCTCTGAGTCTTTGCCTCCCCTTTGTTTTGAATCTCTTTATTGGGGGATTAATGGTTTACAGTTGACAGTAAAATGGTTTACAGTTGACAGTAAAATATAGCAGTTTGTACATGCATAAAATTTGACAATTCAACCCCCACTAGGTCCTCCTCTGCCATCACGTTCCAGGACCTGCACCCTCCTCTCCTCCAACCCAGAGTCTTTGACTTTGGTGCAATACACCAACTCCAGTCCCAGTTCTGCTGAGCATTTTCCCTTCTGATCTTGTTTTTCAATTTCTGCCTATGTTCTCCCCTCTTACAATCTGCTCTGCACACATCGTCTCTGTGCCTTGGTGTACACTGGTGGATGATATCAGTCTGTTTTTCAGTGGAGAGAAAAAGAGGAAGCTAGGTGGTGGGTCAGTAAGTACAGAGAAACACCCAGATCAAGCAGCGACACGACACCAAGCAAAGTGAAACTCCCAGGACATCCTTCTACCGCTGAAGAGAGCTAGTCAGGGGATGTTAGCCGTGGCTCTAAGGTAGGCCAGCTGCCGAAAGCAGGTCAACAAGTAGATCCTTACTCCCAAGACTCAATTATTTCAGTCCTTTAGAAGATGAATCTTATTATTTAGACCTTTAAAAAGGATCACGCATAGCAGTGTCCGCATTTCTGCTGGTTTCCCAGCAGCCCTCACGACCTTGCCAGCGACCTCTTCCTCTGGAACTCCTGGAGTTCCAAGTCTGGCTAGTGCGGAAAGGTCAGGAAGGTTTCAGATTTCCCCTGTTGTGAAAGTCACCGAATGTTCATCTCCATGGTTACCCACTATTGTGTCTGAGACAACGTCAGTCTTCTGATGTATTACTGAAGCATGGCCAGGTGAACTGACTACTTAATTCTATTCTCATAATGAATTAAAACGCTCACATTATTTTTACTTGATGCTTTTCTGAATCGACTTAAATATTTATTTTTGTCACTGCCAAGACATTAGTACTCTGCTCTGGTGTGTTCAGGCAGGACATGGTTTAGGGTGGGGGACACCATAGCTGAGGGAGCCTGCTTTAAATCTGGGTGGTGGTCATGGAAGAGCAGACAAACTCCCAGGCTCACTGTCCTGCCAGCTGCTTTGTTTTATTTCAGTGATAAGACCCTCAAAGCCATTGGGTCAAGACAGGGAATCTTGAGTCTGGAAAACTCAAGTTATTCAGAGACAACACCGGAAAATAATTCAGAGGTGCTGCATTATCCGGTGCAGAGGAAAACTATTCTAAGTGCTTGAATTTGTGCGAAGTGGTCTTAAAGTCTGAAAAAAATCCAGAATACTATTTATTTGTTTGTTTATTTATTACTGGATAACAATAGATGGGAATTGAGGGGAGGGGGAGGTAGGGAGAGAGAATGAAAGACCTCTGAGGCACTGCTTCGCCACTTCACCTCCACAGATGGGGACCGGGGCTTTGAACCCAAGTTCTTACACATGGTCACCTGTTTGCTCTTCTGGGAACACCACTACCTGGCCCCCAAATCCAGGTGTTTAAAGACCTACAAAGCTTCCTCAGGGGGTTAGCAGTGGGCATTTATTTTCTCATTTAGTCCCTCTCAGTAGCCCTGCCAGGGAGAAATAATTACTCCTCTGTGAGTTGAGGAGGTACAAATATATTCAGCAGTATCCATCCAATATTTATTGAGTGCACATATTTCTAAGTACAGACAATGAGGCTTAACAAAAAGAAGACAGTTCTTATTTTAGAGAAGGGAGACAGGCAATTAGCAAGCTAACAGATAAACATAATTTCCCGAGGGCGATGCCTTATGGGGAGAGTGAGGCAGGACACCCGAGATGGAACTCTCTCTGCAGAGGGATTTATTCCTCCTGGGTTATCTCTGGGGCTTGAATCCACTGCTCATGGAGGCTGTTTTCCTCATTTTTGTTGCCCTTGTTGCTGTTGTTGCTGCTGCTGCTGTTGTTGGATAGGACAGAGAGAAATGGAGAGAGGAGGGGAAGATAGAGAGGGGGAGAGAAAGACAGACACCTGCAGACCTGCTTCACTGCCGACTCTCCTGCAGGTGGGGAGCCAGGGGCTCCAACGGGGATCCTTACGCTGGTCCTTGTGCTTTCCGCCACGTGCGCTTAACCCACTGCACCACCGCCTGGCCCCCTCAGAGGGTTTCCTTAACGTGAACGTGGGTGCGACAAAGTAGTGGCCTTTTTTCAAGACCCAAAGCAAATGTGACCTCAGTGTGGACAAGGGGCAGCCTGGTGGGGTAATCCCCCCAGGCTGAGAGAGCCAGGGCCTGGTGAGGATTAGAGAGAGCCAGGGCCTGGTGGGGATTAGAGAGAGCCAGGGCCTGGTGGGGATTAGAGAGAGCCAGGGCCTGGTGGGGATTAGAGAGAGCCAGGGCCTGGTGGGGATTAGAGAGAGCCAGGGCCTGGTGGGGATTAGAGAGAGCCAGAGCCTGGTGGGGATTAGAGAGAGCCAGGGCCTGGTGGGGATTAGAGAGAGCCAGGGCCTGGTGGGGATTAGAGAGAGCCAGGGCCTGGTGGGGATTAGAGAGAGCCAGGGCCTGGTGGGGATTAGAGAGAGCCAGGGCCTGGTGGGGATTAGAGAGAGCCAGGGCCTGGTGGCATCTTGCTGTTCACAGTAGGAGTTGGCACAAGGATTCCTGTTTGAGCCCCTGGCTCCCTACTGCAGGGGAGTCACTTCACAGGCGGTGAAGCAGGTCTGCAGGTGTCTGTCTGTCTCTCCTCCTCTCCATCCCCCCCAACTTCTTTCTGTCCCATCAAAGAAAAAAGTCAAAGAACATAAAAGAGGGTTGGTGGTGAGATCTGAGAACTTGGAGACACAGGGAGAGGGTGTAGCTGGCATCTGAGTGCTTGGTCTGTGTCTCCTGTAGTGCTGCCATCAAGCCCTGTCACCACATCTCAGTCCCAGGTAAAAACAAAGCTTCCCTTCTGAGTCCTCAGGAGCAAGGAGAGCTGGCTGGTGTGGGCCTTCGGAAGCTATTGGATTTTCTTATAAACCACACCCCACAACAGAGAGGAGCAAGAGATTCTAGTACTGAGCCCACACACAGCATGGGTGGTGGGGTGGCAGTGGTGAGAAAGAAAGAGGAGAGAGAGGGGGGGGGGAGGGGGAGGGGAGAGGGAGAGGAGGATATCCTTTTTTTTTCCTTCCTGCCTTCCTTCCTTCCTTCCTTCCTTGGATAGAGACAGCCAGAAATTTATAGGAAGGAGGTGATAGACAGGGAGAGAGAGACACCCGCAGCCCTGCTTCACCATTCACAAGGCTCCCCCCCAGGTGAGGACCAGGGGCTTGAACGCAGGTTTTCCAGCATTGTAACACGTGCGCTCAACCAGGTGTGCCACGCCTCAGAGAGAGTACTTCCTTAAGACCCTGTCCCAAGCTCTCTCCTCACTTCTCCAACCCTCTCCAGGCCCTTCCCTCACCTCATTCCTGTCTACGGACAAACCGCAGAATTTTCTATCGGCTGTCTGGACACCCCAGCCCTGATCACACTCTGTGCTGTGTATCACTCCTAAGTCACTTGCTGGCCAATTCCCTTCTGCTGCCTGCTCTTTATCGTGTTATCGATCCGTCTGCCCTGGGCAGTTCAGACTGGGGGAGGAGAGAGAGACAGAGTCAGACAGAGAGAGAGAGAGAGAGAGAGAGGGAGAGAGAGAGAGCTGGGGAAAGAAAATGGCAGGGCCTGGAAATAGGCGGGCAGGCCAGCAGTGAAGCTGGTGTTCCAGAAATAGCCGAGCCTGGCCCATGCTGATGGGAGCTGTGCTTGCAGGCCCCCCGGGAGCCACACTCTTCCAGAAGCTTCTCTGCGGGGATGGGTTCCAGCAGCTGCTCCTGCACTTGGCGGGGGCTGGTGACCGTGGGCTGGCTGCATCCTTCCAGAAGGAGCAGACAGCTAGAGGTTACTGTACAGTGCCCCACCCTGGGCGGTAATTCGGATTTTATTTATTTTTACATTTATTTAATTTATGTACCAGAGCGCTGCTCACCTCTGGCTGATGGTGGTGCGGGGATTGAACCTGGGGCTTCAGAGCCTCAGGCAGGAGAGTCTCTTTGCAGAATCATTACGCTATCTACCTGGCCCTGTGTTAGAACTCTGGGAGAGGTGTGCTTGTGGCCTTTTAAAGTCTGTCTGCTTCTACTTAGCATCCAGTTTCTAGTTTTTCATTATTATTATTACTGCTTTTTAAAAAAATATTTTTATTTATTTATTTGATAGCAGCAGAGAGATGTTGAAAAGGAAGGGGGTAGAGAGGGAAAGAGACAGAGAGACGGCTACAGCCCTGCCTCCCACTCGCGGTGCAGTTTGCTTGTGCCGGTCGCTGTGGCTGCTACGACTTCTTGTACCTACACAGTCCCTCCGCTGCGGCACCTGCCGGGGAGAGCAGGCCACCTGCACAGAGATCTCTGCCTTGTGACAGCACAGGGCAGACGGAGGTCGCAGCCCCATTGATTCACCAAGACACTGCTGCAGGTTACTGGGTCTGATAATACGGGGAAATAGCTGTGTTATCTCCTCTGTTTGGTTTGTTTTCTGTGTAATCATCACTGGATCCTCACTCCTCTGAGTTGAAACTGAGAGAGAGAGAGAGAGACAGAGACAGAGACAGAGAGGGAAAGGAAAGGCCACTTCCAGCACGGGCTCAAAATGTCCCCCCAGAGTCACGGTGCTCTTGGGTGGGGCACAAGGGCTTGGAGCTGGGCTGCACACACCCTCTCAGCTGTCTGTACTTATCTCCTTACTCAACAGAAGCAGAGAGAGATTGAGGGGGAGATAGGAGATGGGGCGGGGCTGGGGGTGGTGCACCCTGGGAAGCGCACATAGTGCTACGCTCAAGGACCCGGGTTCAAGTCCCAGGCTTCCCACCTGCAGGGGGGCACCTCACAGGTGGCAAAGCAGGTCTGCAGGTGTCTCTCTGTCTCTCTCCCTCTCTGTCTCCCCTTCTCACTCAATTTCTTTCTGTCCTGTTCAATACAATAGAAAAATGGCTGCCGGGAGCAGTGGATTCATCGTACTGGCACTGAGCCCAAGTGATGACCCTGGAGGGGAAAAGGGAGGAGAAAGGAGAGGAGAGGAAGGAGAAAGGAGAGGAAGGAGAGAGGAGAGGGAGGAGAGGAAGGAGAGAGGAGAGGAAAGGAGAAGAGAGGAAGGAGAGAGGAGAGAGGAGAGGAGAGGAGAGGAGAGAGAGGAGAGAGGAGAGTGGAGAGGAAGGAGAGAGGAGAGTGGAGAGGAGAGGAAGGAGAAAGGAGAGAGGAGAGGAAGGAGAGAGGAGAGGAAATGAGAAAGGAGAGGAGAGAGGCGAGGAGAGGAGAGGAAGGAGAGGAGAGAGGAGATGAGAGGAAGGAGAGAGGAGAGGAGAGGAAGGAGAGAGGAGAGGAGAGGAGAGAGAGGAGAGAGGAGAGGAGGGAGGAGAGAGAAGAGAGGAGAGAAGTGGAGGGGAGGGGAGGGGAGAGTGGGGAGGGGAGAGGAGGGGAGGGCAGGGCAGGGCAGGGCAGGGCAGGGAAGGGAAGGGAAGGGAAGGGAAGGGAAGGGAAGGGAAGGGAAGGGAAGGGAAGGGAAGGGAAGGGGGGCAGTGGGAGATGTCTGCAGCCCTTGCACCTTTAAGGTTCTTGGATCCTGGGGGCTTGAACCCAGATCCCTGCACACAGCAGTGAGTGGTTCCAGCTGGTGCCCCTACTACCAGCCCAGGTGCCCCTGTCCCCCCAGATATGCCGGATCTGACGGCAGCTGACATGGTTCCTGTTTTTTACAGACTTTCGGGGCGTGCAGTGCAGTCTCTGTGTGGCCTGCAGCTGGAGTCTCCTGGCTGGGTGGGGTGGGGGCTTCTGGATTCCCCCCGAGGCTCTACGGAGACTAGACACTGCTGCCTCGCCAGTCAGACTGTCTGCACATGAGACGACAACGGGGTTTTAATTGTCCAGACCAGAGAGGTGCGTGTGTTGCGGGGAGGGTGTTGTTGGTTCTGTTCTCTCTCCTGTCTGAGGTGGGAAAGAGGAAAACACATTTCTCCTGCTGTCCTGACTATCAAGACTGTTATTCAAAAGAGATTCCCCCCTCTTTCTTGGTAGACTATCAGCGAGATATAAAGAACCCTTTTGCTGCCCATGTGAGGGCTGGTGGTGGTGCTGCGGATGGAACCTGGGACCTCAGAGCTCTTATTCTGTCTCCCCTGCCCGCATGCTTCCTAGTTCTGATGTCAGTGTATCTGCAGGCTACAACTTGAAAAGCACTGACTCTAATTTGCGTGCTTGTGTTTTTGTTGTTGACTGTTTTGTGCCAGAGGGCACAATAATCGGAAACCCTGAAAATAAGTGGAGGAAACAGTGGCAGGCATGAGGGCTCTGTGCTCACCCAGGGGCTGCGGCATTTTTGCTTTGCTCCGGTGGTTCACTGGCTGCCCACCATGGGGCCCTGAGTGACCCCTGTGGAGGTGTGAATGGGCCTTTGAAGGTAGTTGGAAAACTGCTAGGGGGCATTGGCAGAGAGGAGTCCACAGTGGGATTCGTGTCGTGTGTGTGTGTGTGTGTGTGTGTGTGTGTGTGTGTGTGTGTATGTCTTGCAAGGGGCTGAGCTGTGCTCCCCAGAGGTGGACAGAGCTGCCCTGCTCCTCACCTCAGGCTTCTGTGAAGTCAGTGGTCAAGTTCACTTAACCTGCACCGCCACCTAGTGTCCACTCCCGGCCCTAAGAAAGTGGCCAGTGTGAGTGGGCTCTGCCCTGCTAAGGTGCGGGGTTTGCTGGCTCACCCAGAAAGGCTATTTCTGTCCCTGTTTGTAAGACCCTCCCCCATTTCTTTCAATTCAGGAGCAAGCTGATTTTGGCTTAAAACAAATAGCAGCCAAGTTGCTATTTGAATGAAATAAATCGTGCCCTCTTTCTCCCCATCCACTCTCTCTCCCCCCCTTTCCCTCTCTCTCTCTCTCTCTCTCTCCCTCCCACCCTCCCTCCCTCTCCCTCTCTGTTCTCTCTATCCCCCCCCCTCTCTCTCTGTGTCTCACTTAGCCCTCTCTTTCTCAGCTTTAACACTGTATTGATTGTAGGGATTTAATGTTGGATCCAACTGTGACTAATGGCTACTTTGGGCCTTTTGAGTGTACCTGGCAGTTGTGAGATTGGGAAATGTGAACACTTTGCTTCTGTATTTCTCTCTGCTTTGATCCCCCCTTTCTTTTTTAACTATTTTTATTGGGGGATTAATAGTTTACTGTCAACAATAAAATATAGTAACAAAAAATAAAATATAGTAGTTTGTATATTATAACATTTCTCCCATTTCACAGAACAATTCAACCCCCTCTAGGCCCTCCTCTGCCTTCATGTTCCAGGACCTGAACCCCCCCACCCACCCCAGAGGCCTTTACTTTGTTTGGTGCAACACACCAACTCCTGTCCAAGTTCTGCTTAGTGTTTTCTCAATTTTCGACTTCTTCTTTTATCATTTGTGATTTACTAATGATCAACACCCTTGTTTCCTGAGCACCCTTCCTACTGCAGTCAAGCAGGGAATACTGGGGTGTATAACTCCTTCTGCATTTCCTTGGGGAAGCAGTGGCTGGGTTTTGCCAGCCCCTTATTCCTGCCGCTGGATTCTTTGGAACTAGAGACAGAATCCACCTGGGACTTTCTCTGGCCCCTGTTTTTTAATATTTATTTATTTGTTTATTTATTCCCTTTTGTTGCCCTTGTTGTGTTTTTATTGTTGTTGTTATTATTGATGTCATCGTTGTTGGATAGGACAGAGAGAAATGGAGAGAGGAGGGTAAGACAGAGAGGGGCAGAGAAAGACAGAAGCCTGCAGACCTGCTTCACCACCTGTGAAGCGACTCCCTTGCAGGTGGGGAGCCAGGGGCTTGAACCGGGATCCTCACACCGGTCCTTGTGCTTTGCGCCACATGTGCTTAACCCGCTGCGCTACCGCCCGACTCCCGACTCTGGCCCCTGTTTTATATCTTTCCACATGTTTGTTCTTCATCTCATCTTATAATGGCATCCTCCCATGATCCGATTTCCACTTCTAAAGAAGATCCACCTTTTGTTTTGTTTTGTTTTTTGTTTTTGCCTCAGGGTTATTGCGGGGGCTCAGTGTCAGCACTGTGAATCCACTGCTCCTGGTGGCCATTTTTTCCATTTCATTGGCTAGGACAGAGAGAAATGGAGAGAGGAGGGGAAGAGAGGGGGAGAGAAAGACAGATACCTGCAGACCTGCTTCACCACTTGTGAAGCGACTCCCCTGCCGGGTGGAGAGCAGGAGGCTCAAGCCTGGATCCTCGTGCAGGTCCTTGTGCTTTGCGCTATGTGTTGTTAACCAGGTAATCAATGCCCAGCCCCAAGACCCACTTTTTAAAAAGACGTATGTATGAGTTTATTTCTTTATGACAGAGGAGAGAGGACCAGGGCGTCACTCTGGCACGTGGGATTCTGGGAATTGAACTTGAGACCTCGTGCTGGTAGCTTCCTTCAGCCAATGTGTCAGCTCCTGAGCCACAGGAGACCCCTCTGTGTGCTGGATGAAATGCAATGTGTTCCAGTGACCAGATATTTGCACAGATAGGTGCAGCCTTTGGGGCTTGTGATCTGTGCGTGCCAGCTGGGTTAGACCGTGCATTTACTTCTTGGCACCTCACACTGCATATCTGCCACTCAAGGAACTAGACGGGTATCTCATTGACCAAATATCGGGCAGAAAATGGGCTTAGCAGTGGGCTAGCTGTGGCTGCTAGAGACTTGGTATTCTGTGATTGATTGAGAGTCATTATCAAGGCGAGGGAAGGCAGTGCCAGCACAAACCTTTTACCCTTTGTCTCTGCTCTCTGAGGCATGTCGTGGAGATTTTATAACCAAGAATGAAATCCTTGACTGTATTCATTGTGTTCCGATGGCAATTTTTTTCCTATAAAAAGTCATAAATCTATGTCAGCAATTCTTCATTCAGACCACCTTAACCATGCACCGTACTTTTAGATCATGATAAGATTAATTTGCAAGTCACAGGCAGGCAGCCTCCTTTCAAAGGACCCATCCCTGGAAATGAACTCTATAGACTCTCTTTCTTGTCTCAGAGAACCCCCGTGGTGTGACACTCCCCATAACAAGACTTGAAATGTGGAGCTGAGATCCTAGGTAATGCTAGAATGGAGTTCTGGTCGCCCACCAGACTTTGGTAAACACTCTGGTATGTGCCATTTTATTCAGTTCTCAAAGTAGCTCTGAGCAGTCAATGCTGTTCTTCCTGTTTTGCAGATGAGAGAATGGAGAAACAGAGGCTAAGTAGTTCCGTCAGTATCTCAAACCTAGGACGTGGCAGGAAGTTAACTTGAATCCAGTGTCGGCCTCCATCCAAGACTCAGTTCCTTCAGCGCGTAGTTCAAACTCATTCAGTGCTAAACACCCCCCCACACACACACTTTTTTATTGGATAGGACAGAGAGAAATTGAGAGAGGAGGAGGAGATAGAGGGAGAGAGACAGACAGACACCTGCAGCCGTTTCACCACTTGAAAAGCGACCTCCTTGCAGGTGGGGAGCCAGGAGCTTGCACCCAGATCCTTGCAGGCATCCTTGAGCTTAGTACTATGTGCATTTAACTGGGTGCTTCACCAGCACTCATCCCAACCTTTTTGTAAATAAGTCAAGAGAGAGACCAGTGCACTGCTCTGGTCTATTTTAGATGTTCTTTTTAAATATGGTATTTATGTGTGTATGTTTTGGATAGAGAGAGACAAAGACATTGAGAGGAAAGGAAAAGCAGAGAGATGGGGGAGAGAGGTTTTACCTCTCGTGAAACCTGCCCCTTAAATGTGGGGGCCAGAGGTTTGAACCCGGGTCCTTGCTCATTGCAACATGTACGATTTACCAGGCATGCCACCACCTGGCCTCCTTTTAAAGATCTGTATCTGTTTTTGTCCTTTTGTCTTGTTTGGTGCTGGGAATCAAACCCAAGACCTCGCAAATAGCAGGTGTGTTACCTGACACAGCTCCCTCCTACTCCCCAAGCTCCTTTTGAATGTTCAAACTGATCTCTGCTCCTTTTTCAAGAGTTTTCTTGCTGTTGATTCTGCTCTGTTGAGAGGTTCTGTAGCTAAGTGACTCTGTTCTGTGAGCCTTGCATTCGTAGTTTGGGAAGGAAAGAGGTCTGCAGCTGTTAAACTGTGGAGAGAAGAGGCTTGATTTCCTGCTCACTGACCAACTTCCTGTGTCCAGTCGTGGTCAGGGGTTGTGCCGGGTCAGTACAAGCCATTTGCTGATTCCTGCGGGAAGAGAGGGATCCCCGTTTAATCACCAGAGCTTACTTCAGTAAGGTCTACTTGTCAGGGACTAGGGAATCCCCCAAATGATGAAAAGGCCACAGCCCATCTTCCTTGGTACAGGAAACCCTGTTTCTTGTGTCACCTGCTTGTTGCTTCTAACAGTTAAACGAGACCTGCCCACTGATCTCCTCTTTTTGCAGAGAGTCACACAGTTCCCAACCCTTCAGCCTAGCATTCCCATTTCCTTCTTTTCCTTTTCCTTTTTCTCGTCTTTTCTTTTCATTAGTGGATAGGACAGAGAGAAATGGAGAGAGGAGGGGAAGACAGAGAGGGGGAGAGAAGGACAGATACCTACAAACCTGCTTCACCGCCTGTGAAGCGACTCCCCTGCAGGTGGGGAGCCGGGGGTTCGAACCAGGATCCTGACGCCGGTCCTTGTGCTTCCTGCTGTGTGTGCTTAACATGCAGTGCCACTGCCTGACCCCCTTCAAAAGCATTTTCTAGCCTCTAGCACACCTGCTTCTAAACCTGATTCACGAATAACAGCAGGAGCTGAGGGCAGACAAATAGACTCTTTGAGATTTGTGTGATCCTTTCACAGGACAGAGAGAGAGAGAGAGAGAGAGAGAGAGAGACTGCTGCAGCCCTGCTTCACTGCTCATGCCTGAGGCCACGGGTTCAGTCCTCATGCTGCCTTATCAGGGACCAGGAGCACTAACCTTTTATGCAGCACTCTCACCAGCTGTGAAAAGAACAGAGGGGATGAGGCTTATCAAGATAGAGTATTCTGGTTGGTGTCTTCCTCTCTCTCTCTCTCTCTCAATGGTGAATAAATAAATAAGAAAATTTTTAGAGAAATAGAAAAGACTGTTAGACCCAAGTAGTTATTTGTTCTAGGATCACACATACGTGAAATTCTAGTCGTTTTTGTAAGAGGAAAGGTAACAGAAGCAGCTTTCTCTGTGCCTAAATAGCTGAAGGTTAATTTCTCTCTCTGCTTTTGGGACATGTGCACACACACACACACACACACGCACACACACACACGTGCATGCTCACAGGCACACACACGTGCACGCATATGCGCACAGGCACACACATGTGCATGCATACGTGCACAGGCACACACATGTGCATGCGTACGCTCACAGGCACACACACGTGCATGCATACGCACACACACACATGCATGCTCACAGGCACAGGCACACACACGTGCATGCTCACAGGCACAGGCACACACACGTGCATGCATACGCGCACAGGCACACACACGTGCATGCGTACGCTCACAGGCACACACACACGTGCACGCTCACGCGCACAGGCACACGCACACAGACACGTGCACGCACACAGGCACACACACTCATGACCTCTCCTTGTGAATGGTGTTTCTGTGGGATGTTCTGGCGGCTGAGGTTCAGGCCAGGTGTCTTCAACTCACAAGTGGCCAGAGCCACACTGGGCAGGGCCTCCGGGGGGCAGCGGCTAGTGGAGAGGAGGGAGGGACGTCGCGGTGCCAAGGGGTAGGAATGGAGGTCAGGCTGTCATGATGAACTTCTCCACCTCGTTCTTGTTCATGCTCTCTAATTGGAAACTTCCCTGTGCAAAGGCGCATGACCAGAAGGTACCCCCAACGTGTCTGTGGAAGGCTCTGGGAGAATTCCTTTCTTTATTTCTTTACTGGGGGGTTAATGGTTTATAGTCAACTGTAAAATGCAATAGTTTGCACACGTATAACATTTCCACATAACAATACCCCCCCGCCAGGCCCTCCTCTGCCATCATGTTCCAGGACCTGAACCCTCCCCCCACACCCCCGAGTCTTTGACTTTGGTGCAATACGCCAAATCCAGTTCAGGTTTTACTTGTGTTTTCTCTTCTGATGTTGTTTTTCAGCTTCTGCCTGAGAGTGAGATCATCCCATATTCATCCTTCTTCTTCTGACTTACTCACTTAACATGATTCCTTCAAGCTTCATCCAAGATGGGCTGAAAATAGTGAAGTCACCATTTTTAATAGCTGAGTAGTATTCCATTGTGTATCTAGACCACAACTTGCACATCCACTCAGCTGTTGTTGGACACCTGGGTTGCTTCCAGGTTTGGGCTATTGCAAATTGTGCTGCTATGAACACAGGTGCACACACATCTTTTTTGATGGGTGTGTTGGGTTCCTTAGGATATAACTCCGGGAGAGGAATTGCAGGGTCATAGGGTAGGTCCACTTCTAGTCTTCCGAGAGTTCTGGGAGACTTCCCTGAGCCAATAATGCTGGAACTGAATTTAGGCTTCCTGGCCTGGCAGGAGACAGCTAGGCAAGGAGATGTGCTGTGTGCCGTCCCGGGGCTGGCGGAATGGAGTGGACGTCCGTCCTTCTCTTCCCTGCGCTCTGCCCAAGGCATGCTGAGCAGTGCCGCTCCTCTGACTGCTGACTTGTTAGTGCGATGGCTTAGGACTTGGGATGGACCCAGACAAAGAAAGACTGCATGGAGACTGCATGGAGACTCTGATAGTTTTCCCCAAATATTCCGTAGAGTCTTTAAGTGTTTTTATGCATCAGTGCTCCGCAAAGGCAAATTTGTATGAAGACTAATTGTTTCTGATGCTCCCTTTGTCAAACATGGACACATTTCATTTTTGGCTATTCATTCCGGAGACCATGTGGCAGAGAGTGAAATGCCTGCCTTCATATGCTTTCTGTGTAGAAAGCCAGTTGTTTTCAAGCTATTTTGTCACCTGAGAAGATAAGGTTCTTGGAATAGGAATTAGGAGATAATCATCAGGATGGCTTCTCTTTAAAAAAATTAAGAGAGTAGGGAGTCAGGCAGTAGCGCAGCGGGTTAAGCACACGTGGCGCAAAGCACAAGGACCGGCATAAGGATCCCGGTTCGAGCCCCCGGCTCCCCACCTGCAGGGGAGTCGCTTCCCAGGCGGTGAAGCAGGTCTGCAGGTGTCTGTCTTTCTCTCCCCCTCTCTCTCTGTCTTCCCCTCCTCTCTCCATTTCTCTCTGTCCTATCCAACGACAGCAACAATAATAATAACCACAACAATGTTAAACAACAAGGGCAACAAAAGGGAAAATAAATAAATATTAAAAATAAATAAATAAATAAATAAGAGATAAAAAGAGAAGAGAGAGAGAAGACGGCTCAGCTTCAGCTTACGGTGGTGCTGGGGACTGAACCTGGGACTTCAGAGCCTCAGGCATGAAAGGCTCTTGAAGAACCATTATGCTGTCTCCCCAGCCCTGATGAGGATGGTCTATTGGCATCTCTGTCCTAGAGGCATTCATCTAAAGCCAAACCTTTGTTCAGTGTTACTGCATGCCCTATTCTTAAAAAATAATAATGATAATAATAATTGCAAAATCATAGTCGTTGTCTTGGAGGATTCAAAAAATAGCTTTGATTTGTAAACATGTAAAATCACACTTGCTTTTTCCCAGACTATGAGTTGGGTTCTATTATTATCTCAACTTTCCCAACAGCCTTTAACTTCCTGTGGCCATAAGTCAGTCTTTAGCACCGTGGTGATTCCAACTCACTTCCTTCTCACTTAAGAGTCTGAGAACTTCTCCAAGATGCTTATCATGTAATTGAAATCTATTCACTTATTTTACACAGAGCTGGGAGGAACAGACTGGAATGATTTCTGACCTCGTCTCTGCCTTGCTGAACATAATCTCCGGCTCTGTTGATCTTCGGGCACAAATGGGTTACTTTGCTTTTCTTAGACGATTCTCCGGCTGTCTTCTGCCTGGACGTTTGTTTTCACTGCTGGCGAGGAAACATTAGTTGCTGGGGATCTTTCAGTTCTGACTCCACAGGCTTGTTCATGCCCTTGCAGCATGAACAAGATTACTGAGACTTGAAAATAATTCCTGGTGGTCTGGGAGGTGGCACAGTGGATTGAGCACTGGACTCTCAAGCATGAGGTCTCAAGTTCAATCCCCAGAAGCACATGTACCAGAGTGCTGTCTGGTTCTTTCTCTCTCTCCTCCTATCTTTCTCATTAATGACTAACTAAATAATATATATACTTTTAAAAGGAATTCGTACCAGGGGCGTTTACTTGCTTCATTTCCACTGCTATTCATCCTCTTTATTCTGATTCTTTATAATCAGTTCAGGTTATTATTCCTAATGGTGAGAGTTTGGTGAGACATTCATTTACTTTGGCTTAAATATTTGTTATTGAGATACAATGTGGCTTGATTATTTGGGCTCTGTGCACAGCAACATTTTCATTCATTGATGCATTTCTTTATTCATTCAGCAAATATTTATTGAGAAACAGACAATTATAGAGACTCTTAGAGCTTGAAAGGATCTTAAAAATCTTTCTGGCCAAATGTACCCACATTTCTCTTGAAATGAAATTCTATAAATCTTGTCGATTTTCCCTAGCTCTGAAACATTCTGAATCAAGCAGAAAGATTCATAACCTACTGTATCATGCGCCAGGCCTGTGCATAGTCTAACGGGTCCGTCATGGATCCTCAGGTCAGATAAACCCAAAGGGTGGGAGTGGGAGCGTGGATGCCCAGAGACCCTGTGGATCCCCTTTCTTCTAGCTGACATGCAAACAGCCACAAGACGGTTATCTTCCAGCATCACGGATGGATCATCCCGCTTTGGGGCGTGGGCATAGCTCTCCAGTGGAGATGCTATGCTAATATTCAAGGGAGCGATTGCCTTGCATGTCCTGTCCGCTGTGTGACAGGCCACCTTGGCTTGTGGCTGAATTGACTCCAGAATCTGCCGACAGTTCATGTGGTCTCCTCTGCTGTGGATCTGCCTCTCTGTCCAGCACAGGACATGCGGCACATGGTTGGTTCAGGGCCCGTCTTCCTAGCCATGATAAGTTCCTCTTCTTGCCACTCTTAACGCTATTCCTGTGATATCCAGGATAGAAACATTTACTCTCTTGCCCTTTGAGGTAATATTCACTGACTGCCAGAATTTGAGACTCTGACACCATTCGGTTCTCAGTCCATGGATTTAAGCCCTTGTTCTCTGATTTTTCCCAAGTGGACGAGTTACCATGTTCTTCTGAAATTTAAATCCCTCCTATATAAAATGAGAGTTAATCAAGGCCAATTTACAGGGTTATAATAGAAGATAAAAAAAGAGGTAAAACAACGTGAAGTTACTTGATTCATAGTTAATTCCTATACTCCAGGCTTCAGAGGAGGGTAGATTAAATTTAAGTATATCTATTTAATTTTATTTGAGAGAGAGATACCAAAGCATTGCTCAGCTCTGGCTAATGGTGGTACTGGGGATTGAACTTGGACTTCAGAGCCTCAGGCATGAAAGGCTCTTACAGAACCATTATGCTGTCCTCCCAGCCCAAGCAGAACAGATTTGGACATTGCTGTGTCATTAGTAAAAAATATAAGATGGGCCCCTGTTTTGTCAGTGCTTTATTAAAGCTTCATGCCGCGGCTGAGGAACTAGAACTAAGCAACCACAGACATGTCTTTGCGTTCAGTTCACCATCACGCAGAGCGGCCTCTGGGAGGGCGTCCATTCAGATGGCCTTATATGTCGGCCAGGCCTCGTTTACTGACAGTTTCTTTCTGTCTGATTCTTGCTGCATTCTACCCATAGCATATTTGTGTAACACACTGCTGTGTTATAAATTCTTTAAAGAATAACGAGTGATCATTGGAATAATGACCCAGCCATTCTTTGGTGTCACGGGCCTGTTTAAAAAAAAGAAAACCTGGGAGTAGGGTGGTAGTGCAGTGGGTTAAGCGCAGGTGGCGCAAAGCACAAGGACCGGCATAAGGATCCCGGTTTGAACCCCGGCTCCCCACCTGCAGGGGAGTCACTTCACAGGCGGTGAAGCAGGTCTGCAGGTGTCTGTCTTTCTCTCCTCCTCTCTGTCTTCCCCTCCTCTCTCCATTTCTCTCTGTCCTATCCAACAACGACAACAACAATAATAACTACAACAATAAAACAACAAGGGCAACAAAAGGGAATAAATAAATAAAATAAATATTTAAAAAAATAAAAAAAATTAAAAAAAACAAAACACAACCAAAAAACTGCAGCGATGATCTTTAGCTGAATGAGAAGAAAGGGGGCCTGGGATTCATCATCCACAGTTTACAGAATTCAGAGGGATGTTACATCCTTGCACGTTCATAGTCCAGACTGTGTCTTAATTGGGCTGTAATTTCTATAGCTAGAAACAAGATCACTCACCAAAAATATATGTATAGCTATGAATTTAATATCCTAGTAGACGGTGTTGGTTTTAAGTTGTTTGTGATTTGGAAGCACTCCTTCTCGCTGAATGAGAAGATGGCTGAAGAAATATGCCAACACTCCCAGTTATAAATAGTGCGGTTCAAGGCCACGTGTTCCCCCCAAGACGGAGCCCCTCTTCCTGTTCTTCTGTGAAACCTATTGTCAGTGACACGTAATTCGTGCAGCTTTTCTGTCTCATCTTGTTTCATCTTATACTCCCCCTCCTCCAGCCCTGCAACACATGTGCATACACACACACACACACACTCACACACACACACACACTTACACACACACTCACACACACAGTCACACACAGACACTCACACAGTCTCACTCACACACATTCACACACACTCACACTCAAACATACTCAAACACACACTCAGAAACACTCACACACAAACACATTCAAACACACACACATTCACACACACCCACTCACACTCACACACACACTGTCTCACACAATTCACTCACACACACTCACACACACTCATACACACACACTCACACTCACTCACACACACTCACAAACACTCACACACTCACACACACACTCACACACTCACACACACACTCACACACACTCACACACACACTCACACACACACACACTCACACACACACACTCACACACACACACACTCACACACACTCATACACACACACATACTCACACACGCACGCACACACACTCACACACTCACACACACACTCACACACTCACACACACACACACTCACACTCACTCACACACACACTCACACACACACACTCACACTCACTCACACACACACTCACACACACACTCACACACACATACTCACACAGACGCACTCACACACACTCACACACACACACACTCACACACACACACTCACACACACACACACTCACACACACTCATACACACACACATACTCACACACACGCACGCACACACACTCACACACTCACACACACACTCACACACTCACACTCACACTCACTCACACACACACTCACACACACACACTCACACACACACACGCACACACTCACACACACACACACTCATACACACTCACACACACTCACATACACACTCACACACACACTCACACACACTCACTCATACACACTCACACACACTCATACACACTCACACACTCACACTGACACAGACACACACTCACAGGCTTATTGACTCACTGGCTTGTGACCGTCCTTTCTGCTGAGGGAAGTACTTATTCCAGTTCAGAATAAACAGTTAAGCGTCGGCGCTGGATTCTGTGTCTGCGCATCACGGAGACGCTGGTGTGTTCTGTGCATGCGGCAGTCTGGGCAGACAGGCGGCCAAGTATTGCGGCAGGCTGCGTTCAGGTGTGCTTGAATCCCAACGGTTCTTGGCCTGATGTGCTTCTGAATATTAGAACTTAGATTTAAAATAATCCCCACTCTAGATTCTGGGCAATTAGGTCAAGCTGGAGAGCATGCAGTCTCCATGCTCCTGGATTATATAAATTCAATTTCCAGCATCACATGTCACCTAATGGAACTCTTTCTCCCTCCCTCTCTCTCTCTCTGTCCTATTCCTTGTGAAATAAATGAAAGTAAATCTGTAAAAATTAAAACTAAATGATAAAATGAAAGTGGGTACTCCATCATTGAATTTTACTATTACCCTGACTATTTATTTGTTATTTTATTTTCTACCTCCATTTGCTGGGGCTTGGTGTCAGCACTATAAATCCACTGCTTCTGGAAACTATTTTTTCTTTATTATTATTATTTTTTTAATTAGATAGGACAGAGAGAAATTCAGAGAGGTTGGGGAGACAGAGAGAGGGAGAGAAAGCTAGACACCTGCAAACCCTCTTCACCTCTTGAAAAACGATTCCCCTGCAGGTGGGGAGCCAGGGGCTCAATCCTGGGTCCATGAGTGTATCCTTTCACCTAGTACTCTGTGTACGTAACCAGGTGTGCTTAACCTCCCGGCCCCCTCCTCCTCACTTATTTTCAAATATTTTTATTTATTAATTATTGGATAGAGATGGAGAGAAATTGAGAGGAGTGAGGGAGATAGAGAGGGAGAGAGACAGAGGGACACTCATGAAACTTTCCCCCTGCAGGTGGGGATCAGGGGCTTGAACCTGGGTCCTTGCACACTGTAAAGTGAGCCCTTAGCCAGGGGAGCCGCAGCCTGGCCCCTCCCTCCTCACTTCTTAAATCTAGACGTAATAGTATTGTTATTTCCTATGTTTGTTTTCTGGGTTACTTTGGAATGTTCAAAGATGTGGAGTAAAGATACTGCACCTAGATTTTCCAGGAGAATGAGTGAGTGTGTGTGCATGTATGTGTGTGCGTGTGTGTGCGTGTGTGTGTGTGTTAAATTGGGCACTTCTCTTTTGCACATTCAACCCTTCAGAGGTCTGCAGAGTCTCCAGGTAAGTTTGTCTCTTTAAGACCCAACTGCTTGCTTCCCAACAGCCATTTCACCGCCCCCAGGAAATGACACGAGGACATCTGCTTCAGTGCTCAGAAGCATCTTATCTGCTCCTTGTATAAGCCGTCTTCCAAATTGCATCCCAAATGGCAAAAAAATGAGATAAAAAATAAAACGCAAATCTGACTTGCGATGCCAGTGGTGCTCTATGAATGTTTCCCATATTTGAAGTGGCTGGGGAATTGTCTCGCCTCTCCTCGTGGTGATTTTCAGTGAGAGACATTGGATATGGGTCGTTTCCTCCGTCCCTTGGGATTGTCCCACGTCTGTTTCCTTTTATTCCTGAGAAGCTCTGCCAGTCTCGAAGCTGTACGATGTAGTGGAGAAGTGCATATGGTTGATTATGACAGTTACCATCAGTCTGGGTTTTTTGTTTGTGGTTTTTATTTTCTTCTATCTTGGCTACTGTCGTGGGGTTTTAGACACCCTAGTATAGATGTGAAGAGGACAGAATCAGGTGTCTGTGTTTTCTGCTCACAGCTGCTCCTGTGAGTGGGTTTTTGCTCATAAACAGGCGTTAGTGTCTTTCCATGACTCGATTCATCTTGCCTGGCCCCCAGCCCGGGTCCCCTGGTGGGTCACAGATCCACTTCCTTGCCTACCCGCTAGCCTGGGCTCAAGTGACAGTGCAACTCAAACCAGGTGTGGCCCCTGGAAGCAGAGGGGTGCACTTAGCTCCTCTCCCCAACCCACTTCCCGTGTAGTCGTCCAGTCGGGTGGGTCTCCCTCGCCTAGGCCGGCTGCATCCAGATCCTTGTCACTTGCGGCCGCTCAAGTGGTGCTCGCCGCCTGCGCGGGGCACGGTCGCACGTGCCTGGCGACAAGGTCCGTCCGCTGCGTTCTGTGCTGTGGCCCGTGGCTGGTTGGTTCCTGGCTGCCAGTGGCAGCTGAAAGCAGGTAGGATGAGCCTCCCTCCAGCTCATGCTGCCCCTCCGCCACCGCTCCCGCATCACCCGAAAGGTACGTACAGCGGCCCCGGTGGACTGGCTTAGACGACACCTTCTCAGCCAGTGGCCGGCTGGTGAAGCTGACAGTCTGTAGCCCTCTGAATTCTTAACTGTCTGAAAAAGAAAAACAGAAAGGAAAGAAAAGAGAAAAGGCGTTGAGCCTGCCAGGGCTTATGACAGATTCATCAAGCGTGAGATAATAAAGTCACTGGTGTCCCACGCGACGTGCTGGGCAGGAATTGCGTCTTGCTAGGAATTGCACCGCCCTCTCCCCAGCACTCAGGAGAGCGGGGAGATGAGAAGCATTGTCACCCGAGCTGGGTGCGACTGTGGGCTGCAGCCTCAGGGGCTCTGGAGAAGGAGACGCCGCGTAGGGCCAGGCTATGGCACAGCCAGTTAAGCGCTCACATTACAGTGCGCAGGGACCCAGGTTCAAGCCCCTGGTCCCCACCTTCAGGGGGAAGCTTCTCGAGTGGTGGAGCAGGGCTGCAGGTGTCCCTCTGTCTCCCTCCCTCTCTGCCTCACTCTCCCCTCTCAATTTCTCTCTGTCTCTGTCCAATAATAAATTGAGGGGGGATGGAGGAAGGAATACAGGGGAGGTTCACCAGGAAAGGGGCGGCCGCCTCTTCCCAGACAGAGAGATGGTGTGGCGTCTGTTTCCTTCTTGTTCACTCTGAGACTAAGTGTTCCCTTGGCGGTAGGGGGTGTAGGGAGATGTCCCAGTGTCTGAGTGTGGTTTCCTGCTGTGATGACCCCTGGGTCCCCACTGTCAGACATAATCCCGGTCTAGGAATGTCCATGGGATACGGGTGAAGTGACTGAAGCTGTGTTTTTGGAGACCCAGGTGCCAGCTCGGCTCGACTTGCCAGAATAGGCATGTTTCTATACACTTTCGGAGAAAGAAAGGTCTCTGCCACCCTTCCTGTAAAACTGTCCGGGGACTCAGGGAAGAACTGTGGCAGGCTGTCTTCTTATGTGGGGACTGAGAGAGAGAGGAAGAGAGAGGGAAAGGGAGAAGGAGAGGGAGAGGGAGAGGGGGAGGGGGAGGGGAGGGGGAGGGAGAGGGAGAGAGGGAGAGGGAGAGGGAGAGGGAGAGGGAGAGGGAGAGGGAGAGGGAGAGGGAGAGGGAGAGGGAGAGGGAGAGTCCTGGCTCTCCACATATTTAGAGCAGTGAATAGGGATATTAATAGAACGCCTGCCTCCCCCAGCCTGGCTGGCTGAGGGCTGATCTGCTGAGAACTGGAAGCGGAAGCAGGATGAGGGTTTTCCAGCCCTGCTGCTTGCTGCAAGCTGAAGGCATCTCCCTGTTTACAGAAGAGAGAGCTGGACTGGGAACTTATTACTTACTTTCTGCGCCTATAAGCCTTTTTCCTTCTTGCCCCAGATTCCTGTCTATGGAGTTTACAAATGTTCTCCTGCCCAGAGACTAGATGTTTTCTATCACGGGATAGATAAATGGTTGAAGGGATATCGCCCCAGAGGAGGGGTGTTTGGGAGCTGGAAAAAAGGGGGACAGCCCCCCTCTGGTGGTCCTTCTGCAGAAGTGCATCTGCTAAGTCAGCCTTTGAGGGCCAGCAGGGTGCAGAGAGGCCGCCCACTGCGGCTCTCCTGGGTGGGCTTTGGAAGCTCCGCCTCGCCTCACCCCAGCTTACACGTGGGGTCCGCCAAGGGGTCCGCAGAATGGCAAAGGCGGGCTCAGCTCCATGATCTCCGTTCAGATTTGCCTGTGGCCTTAGTGAGACACTAATGAAAATCCCCGCTCATTGACAGTGTGAGAATGTGTTCAAAGTGGAGCAGCAAAAATATCTAACAGAAGCAGAATGTAGGCGTTACACGTCTCTCTCTCTCTCTCTCTGTGTGAGTGTGTGTGTGTGTGTTGTGTGTGGGCATCGACATATATGTGGGCATGTATTTGTTGCTGAGAAGACATTTCCAGATAACAGACAGAAAGAAAGAAAAAGAAAGGAAGGAAGGAAGGAAGGAAGGAAGGAAGAAAGAAAGACAGGGGCCAGGCAGTGGTGCACCTGGCTAAGCTCACCCATTACAGTGCGCAAGGACCCAGGTTCAAGCCCCTGGTCCCCCCCTGCAGGGGGAAAGCTTCACAAGTGGTGAAGCAGGGCTGCAGGTGTCTCTCTGTCTCTCTCCCTCTCTACCTCCCTCCACTCTCAATGTCTCTCTGTCTCTATCCAATAATAAATAAATAAACTTTTAAAAAGATTTCTGTTGGAAAAAAAATGAAAGAAAGAACTCAGGGCTGAGGAGACAGCATAATGATTTTGCAAAAGACTTTCATTCCTTAGGCTCTGAGGTCCCAGGTTCAGTCCCCAGCACCCCCATAAACCTGAGCTTTGCAATGTGGTGCTCTGTGTGTGTGTTTATGTGTGAATCTTTCTGTATCTCTCTCACTAAAATAAAATATATTTAAAAAAAGAAAAGCGGGGGTGGGGGAGTTACTGTAGCAGCAGGCAAGGAGGCAAGCATGATAATTTGGAGCTAATGTCTGATGTTCCAAAGCCCCAGGTTCAATCCCCAGCAACACCATGAGCCAGAACTGAGCAGTATTCTGGTTAAAAAAAAATCCTTAAAAAATCTTCCCAGGGGCCGGGTGGTGGCACACCTGGTTGAGTGCACATGTTACAGTGTGCAAGGACCCAGGTTCGAGCCCCCAGCCCCCACCTGCAGAGGGAAAGCTTCACAAGTGAAGCAGGGCTGCAGATGTCTCTCTGTCTCTCTCCCTCTCTAGCACCCCCTTCCCTCTTGATTTCTGGCTGTCTCTGTCCTATAAATAAAGATAATTTAAACAAAATCTCATAGGGTCAGCTTCCCCCATGCTCTGGAGGCTGGGCTTTGTAGCTCACATGCAGGACAGAGAAAGTCCACAATGCATGTGAACTTTTCTTCCCCAGATAGTGGCTGCTTTGGGCAAAAGGAACTTAGAGGGTGCCCTCTCTCCCCCTTGTTGAGTCCTGTAGCTGGAGGCATCACTGAGGTAAAGTTGAGGTCAACTCTTCATTAGAATAATGGAGGTGAAGTTATGTGGAGGCACAGTTCAAATAGGGAGTTCCCGGTCATTGTGATAATTGTATCGCGTAGAGGAGCCAGGCTCCTTCGCCCTGAAGTCGGTAGCCAACAGGTGTGCACAGTTAGGGTGAAGTCAGTAGCCAACAGGTGTGCACAGTTAGGGTCTAGAGGATTAAGTGAATGTTGACTTGGCTGAATTTGCATTGAATCACAGAGGCATTTTCTGAACTCCCTCCCAAAGAATCAGCACATTGTTTGTTAAATTTAGTTGTTTGTTTTTATGGGGAGAAGGGGTGGAGAGTCCAGTCCCAGGGCTGAAACCCCTCTCAGGCCGCGGACAATCTTCTTGGCCTCTCAGGGACTTTTTTCCCACAGCTGAAGGGCAGTGAGGGGGTAGAATGGGCCTTTAGACTCATTTGCCAAGGTGTTTCCACCTGCTGTGTAAAGGTTGGCCTCTGGGAAGGCGGAGTCTGCGGGCTCCTACGGGGGGGGGGGGGGGGGGGGCGGCGTGGGGTGTGAGCGACCACCTGCCTCTGAGCTGAGCCCAGCCGGCTGGCGGCGCCCTGCAGTGCCAGAGGACCCTCAGGACCCTCCCAGAGCAGCAAAGGTAGCGACGACACCAGCATTCTCTTTACGCTCAAATCCAGGTTGGCAGAGCCTCTGCTCCATGATTTAGAGCTGCCTCGCTGTCCTTCATGCGGCCTGTAATGGAAGCTGCGGGCTCACGCTGCTTCTCTCCAGCTCCTTCAGGACCTGGGCGGTGGGCTGGGCTGGGGGAGAGGCGGAGGGCTCTAGAGCTAGGTAGAGCAGGGCTGTGGGCACTTCCGGGGGGGCTGCAGGGCCACTGGGCAGAGACTCCTCCCGCCGGGCTTTGAAAAGGGGGCAGGGGCCAGGGCAGGCAGTTTGGCAAACGGGAGACCAATCTCCCTCTCTCTCTCCCTCTCCCCCTCCTCCCTCTCCCTCCCTCTCCCTCTCTCTCCTCCCTCTCCTCCTTCTCCTTCTCTCCCTCCTCCCTCTCCCCTCTCCCCTCTTCCTCTCCCTCTCCCTCCCCTCCCTCTTCCTCTCCCTCTCTCTCCCCTCCCTCTCCTCTTCCTCCTTCTCCCTCTCTCCCTCCTCCTCCCTCTCCCTCTCTCCCTCCTCCCTCTCTCCCCTCTCCCTCTCCCTCTCCTCCCTCTCCCTCTCTCCTCCCTCTCCCTCTCCTCCCTCTCCCTCTTCCTCTCCTCCCTCTCCCTCTCCCTCCCCTCCTTCTCCCTCTCCCTCTCTATCTTCCTTTCCTTTCTCAATACTCTTCTATTCTCTATCAAAATAAACAGCTGAAAGTATGAAAAGGAGTCGACACTACATGGAGGTCGTGTTCCCTCTGAAAAGGGCGATATGAGAAAGACAGCCGCTTCTGTCGGCCGTCAGACTGGGCCTTGTTTGGAAGGCAGATATTCTGCGGACCAGTGGTTCTTCTCGGGCAGCTGTTGTGACTGAAAGGGCGCGTGCTGTGGCGTCTCCTTCTCCCTCTCCCTCTCCCTCTCCCTCTCCCTCTCCCTCTCCCTCTCCCTCTCCCTCTCCCTCTCCCTCTCCCTCTCCCTCTCCCTCTCCCTCTCCCTCTCCCTCTCCCTCTCATATTAAATAAGACAAGTATCTTATGAAACTTTGAACAGAAAGGAGCCGAGCAGAAAGTGTGTTGGCAGTTGGCTCACTGAATTGATCGAGTCAGTTTTCTCCCAGGTTCTGGCAATCGGGTAAATTTACTATCTTGGCTAAGCAGGGGCGAGAGATGACACAGGTGTGTGGAAGTTCTCTCCAAGCAGAAAGAAATCATGAAGTCAGGCAACCCCGTTCCCACTTAGCAGGACCAGGATGTAGAGTGATTCTTGACAGATCACAGGGTTCGTGTCCACAGGAGGGCTGGAGGCAGACCTCTCTCTGTTAAATCTCTATCATCTTGGTATGCAAACATTCATAGCAAGAAGAAGGAAAAAAAAAACCTTTTTTGAGGCTGAGAAAGTGGAAAGAATTTTAATAATCAGAATTAAAGAAATGAGAGTTTTGAGGTGGTACTTAAAAATAGAGACTGTGTTACACCGTAACGCCCATCTTCATTTTGTGTGAAGACAGAGGAGAGCCACCTGCTAGCACCTGGGAATCAAATTATTTTTTCCAGCGGAGAGAAACAGGCCAGGCATCGACTTAACCAGCTTCACTGCTTCAGACAGATAACGGGCTATTCTGGGGGATTTGTGAAATGGTATCGGGGGAAGAAAAGTACTTGATCATCTCCTTACTTCGGTTTGATGTTGGAGAGTCCTGCACCCAGATGGATATCTCTTTGCCGGCACACGCATCGGCCTTCTCCTGCCAATACTCTAAAAGCCAGCCCGCCGTCATCGACTGCCCACCTCTGTGTCTTCCTGACGGAGCACATTGGTTATCCTGGCTTCCGCTGTTCTTACTTAACACGGAGCTGTTTTAAAATGAGCAGTCATTAAAAACGAGCTTCCTATTACAGCATTTTGGGTGTAAGCGACCAGAGGGATAGTTTCTTTGGGAAGCATAGAAATCCTAGGTTTCAAGTGAGTGTCTGAATGGCTGTCGTTGTGGCCACCGTGTTAGGAGAGAAATGTCCTGGCCTCCAAGGGTCCACCTTCTCCTGTTGCCAGTGGCTTTGCATAGGTGTGGCTCTCATGCCAGAGGCCGTCTGACATTTGCTTTTCTTGGTAGGAGGTCTGGTCTGTCCTGGTCTTTCAGGTCTCAGACTCTGGAGTCAGGTGGAGGTGAGGTTTGAGTCTGGCTCCGCCATTTAAGGGATGAGTTAGGTAATACATTTGTGCCTGGGCTTTCTAGAACACAGTGTGGAAATGCTCACCTGTCTACCCCAGGGAGCTCTTTCTGAGGGTTAAATGAGTGTGTCTCTAGCATGTTCCTACAGGCCGGAGGGCTTAGTGATTTATCAACATGTGTAGGCACTTTGAACATATTTTATTTTTAGCTTGTAATGATGTAAGGTGATTGTAACTTTTTTCTTTTAAATTAATTAGCATCTATATTTGATAGCACAGAGAAAATTGGAGAGGGGAATGCGAGATAGAGAGGGAGAAAGTGAGGGTCCAGGCAGACGTCACGTGCACAGATAGCATGTGTAAGGACCCAGGTCTGAGCCCCGGCTCCCCACCTGCAGGGGTCTAATTCACAGGCAGCGAAGCAGGGCTGAAGGTGCTTCTCTCTCTCCTTCTCTCTGTTTCCTTATCCTTTCTCAGTCCCCTCTGTCTTTTCAAATATAAATTAGGGGGGAAAGGGAAAAGGAACAGATGACTTTGAGGTGCAGTGGATACAGCTATAACCCTGGGGGCAAAAAAAAGAGAGAGGGGAGAGAAAGAAAGAGAGACACCTGCAGCCCTGCTTCCCCACTAAGGAAACTGCTTCCTCCAAGAGGGGATTGTGGGCTTGACCTGGGTCCTTGCACACCCAGGGACTCCACTGCTGCGCCCAGATAATCTTTTGAGGAAGTCACTCTTCTACTTTCTTCTACTTCTCCTTCTTCTCCTTCTCCATCTCCTTCCTTCTCCTTCTCCTTCTTTCTTTCTTCTTTATCTTCCTCTTCCTCCTCCTCCTTCTTCTCCTCCTCCTCCTCCTTTTCCTCTTCCTCCTTCTCCTTCTTTTTCCTCTCCTCCTCCTCCTTCTCCTCCTTCTCCTCCTCATCCTTCTCCTCCTCATCCTTCTCCTCCTTCTTCTCCTTTTTCCCCTTCTCCTCCTTCTTTTCCCCCTCCTCCTCCTCCTCCTCTTCTTCCTCCTCCTCCTCCCCCTTCTCCTCCTCCTCCTTCTCCTTCTGTGCCTCCAGGGTTATCGCTGGGCTAGGCGCCAGCCTAAGAATCTATACTGTTCCAGGCAGACATCTTTTTCCCGTTGTTGTTGGTATTGTTATTGTTGTTGTTTCTGCTACTGTTGTTGGATAGGACAGAGAGAAATGGAGAGAGGAGGGGAAGACAGAGAGGGGGAGAGAAAGACAGACACCTGCAGACCTGCTTCACCACCTGTGAAGCGACTCTCCTGCAGGTGGGGAGCCGGGGCTCGAACTGGGATCCTTCAGCAGTCCTTGTGCTTTGTGCTATAAGTGCATTTCACCCAGTGTGCTCTTAGTCCATTTTTATGGATTGGCAGACTCCCGAGCCTGGTGACTCGGGCACACGTCCAAGGAAACTCCTAGAAAATGAAAGAAGCACTTTGTTTTCTGACTTGGAGCTTGAGATCCACTTGATAGCTTCACTGCCACCTGGACTTCTGCCCTTTCTTTCTCTCTAATTCCCAGTGTCCTCATCCCCCTCCTCCCTTTTCTTTCTTGCAAAAGTCTGACATAGGGTTAGGGCACAATAAACTCTCCTAATAAAAATGCCCCTCTCTGTTGTTAAGACAGGATGGTAAAGGTGTTCTAAGAGCATCATTTCGCCTTCAGGCTGCTGATGACAGCAGCATTTGCTTGGCAGTGGAGTCCCTTTGTTGCCTCTGACTGATGGTCCTGTTTGTCACCATCTCCTCTGCGGGCCATATGGCAGCCTGTAATTACACCTGTTGGAATAATCCACGTAGCCAAGGTCAAGCATCCTCTGATTACATGTTCTGTTGCTATTTCCTGGTTGTCTTAAATCCTTGGCAGCTGTCATCAGACAAAATCTGGTCTCTGTAATTTTTAGTGCCAGTCTCCCTGTCCCGGGCTTCCACACACATGCCTCCGCCTTGTCAAACAAGCTTCACTTCAGCTAAACGATCCATCGTTGGGGGGCAGCTCCTGTTCCGACGGTCCCAACCCCGCTGTGCTGCAGAATGCGGGGTCTGTACGGCGCCTCCAGGTTTCTTGCCTGGCTTTTTCTTCACCTTACACGATCTGTGAGCCACAGGTCAACTCGTGGTTTAAGGCATTGGCCGCAGTCCTCTACAGAACAGAGAGCGTTTTCTTGAGGGCGGGATTCAGTTCAGTTCAGTCTCACAATTATGTTCGGATGCCAGAAGTAAATAAAGTAAACTTTTCATTACCCACAATGTTTTAGTCCTGTGTATGTGTGTGTGTGTGTGCGTGCGTGCACGTGTGTGTACAGTTGTATATAATATTCAATTATTGGACTATGTTCATTGGTGCAATTACTCCCCTCAACAGTACTGAGATAATCAAACATTATTCAGTTCTAAGGAAAGATGAAGCCCTGTCATTTGGAAAACACGGGTGGGTCCAGAGGGTATTGCATTCAGTTGAATAAGCCAGATGGGGAAAGATAAACACCGAATGATTTCAGTCATATGAGGTTCATAGATAAAAACAAGCAGGTGATTTGTATAAAATGGTAGTGATTTTTTGGATTAAAAACAAACAACGCCAAATGCTGTCAGATGTGCAGTCTTCATAAGTTTTTTTCTTTTTTAAAATTTTATTACTGCTATTTACTTATAGGGTAGAGACAACAAGAAGTCAGGAGGGAGGTGGGAGACAGAGAGATAGATAGGGAGACGGACACCTGCAGCCCTGCTTCACCACCCCAGAAACAAAAGCTTTCCCCCTGCAGATGGAGACTGGCCTTGTGCACGGCAGCGCATGCACTCAGTCATTCAGAAGTCATTGAGGCTCACGGAGGCAGAACGTCCTGCTTCAGGTCCATGCTTCAGGACTATGGAACAACTGAGCCAAGAGTTAAGCAGAAAGTCTGACTGGAATGCCCCTGCCTTTCTCCCAAACTAGATATTCACTCGGCAGAAGGCCAGATAAAAGGAAAGATGAGACCGACCAAATCACCTCAGCTCCTTGTGCTTACATGGTGAGCCGCTTCTCACAGTGGACTCTTCTTTTCTGTTTCCCAAGCAGATGGCTGATAGCCCTTTGCAGGCAAGTGTACAGGTCACTACTATTTTGGTGAAGATAAATAAAACAGCCACAGAGAACAAAAGCCAATTTGCTGGGAATTAGGTTTCAAAGACATGTTGATCTCTTCTGATAATATTACAGTGAGTTGGAGGACAACATAGGGAATTTTTTCTAGATTTATTTTCCAAGTGAGAGCTATAGTTTTGAGGTCTATTATCACATCACATCATACCATACCATACCATACCATACTATACTATACCACACTATACCACACTGTACCACACTATACCATACTATACCACACTATACTATACTATACTATACTATACTATACTATACTATACTATACTGTACCACACCACACTATATTATACTATACTATACCGCACCACACTATACTATACCACACCACACCACACCACACCACACCACACCACACCACACCACACCACACCACACCACACCACATTATACCACACCACACCACACCATACTATACTACACTATACTATACTATACTACTATACTATGCTATGCTATACCACACTATACTATACTATTCTATGCTATACCACACTAGACTAGACTAGACTAGACTATGCTATACCATGCTATGCTATGCTATGCTATGCTATACCACACTATACTATACTATACTATACTATACTATACTATACTATACTATACTATACTATACTATTATGCTATACCACACTATACTATACTATACTATACTATACTATACTATACTATACTATACTATTATGCTATACCACACTATACTATACTATACTATACTATACTATACTATACTATACTATACTATACTACACTATGCTATACCACACTATACTATACTATACTATGATATACCACACTATACCATGCTATGCTATGCTATACCACACTATACTATACTATACTATACTATACTATACTATACTATACTATACCACACTATGCTATACCACACTATACTATACTATACTATGATATACCACACTATACCATGCTATGCTATGCTATACCACACTATACTATACTATACTATACTATACTATACTATACTATCTATACTATACTATACTATACTATGATATACCACACTATACTATACTATACTATACTATACCACACTATACCACACTATACTATACTATACTATACTATACTATACCACAATATACTATACTATACTATACTATGATATACCACACTATACTATACTATACTATACTATATTATACTATACTATACTATACTATGCTATATATCTTCTGGGCTACACAGTGCTCTCTTCTAGTTCATCCAATGACACCTGGTTACTGTATTTTATAGTCACTGTATTGTATCTGTGAGTTTCCTAAGGAGTAAGGTCCAAAGCTTGTCCTATAAAAAGAGAAGAGTCTGGAGACAGTATTTCTAGGCATAATTCAAACTTTAAAGTAGTTACATGACCTTGGTCAGTCTCTTTAAGCATCTCTCTGAGTATTATCATTGGGAACTTGGGAGACTATGTCAGCTTAACCCTAAGAGTCCTTGGGCCTTGGGAGACTATGACAGCTTAACCCTAACAGTCCTTAGGGCCTTGGGAGACTATTACAGCTTAACCCTAAGAGTCCTTAGGGCCTTGGGAGACTATGACAGCTTAACCCTAAGAGTCCTTGGGCCTTGGGAGACTATTACAGCTTAACCCTAAGAGTCCTTAGGGCCTTGGGAGACTATTACAGCTTAACCCTAACAGTCCTTAGGCCTTGGGAGACTATGACAGCTTAACCCTAAGAGTCCTTAGGGCCTTGGGAGACTATGACAGCTTAACCCTAACAGTCCTTAGGCCTTGGGAGACTATGACAGCTTAACCCTAACAGTCCTTAGGGTCACTCATGCTACCCTGTGCGACTCATGTCTAACTCTTACTGACTACACACCTTTGGTTTAGTTTGAGCTTTCTCAAAAAAAAATGTTTATTTTTTTAAATCTTTATTATTGGAGAGAAGCAGCCAGAATTTAAGAGGGAAGGGAGTAACAGAGAGGCAGAGAGACACCTGCAACCCTGCTTCACCACTCATGAAGCTTTCACCCTGCAGGTGGGAACCGGGAACCAGGGGCTCGAACCTGGGTCTTTGTGTGAACCTGGGTCAGGTGTGCCACCAGCTGGCCCCTTTGCAAAATAACTTCCCCAGGGAGAACTGGACTTCCTTTGGTTCAGCAAATCTTTCTTCACACTGTTAAAAAGACCAAGAGCATGAAAAAATGCATTCTTTATGACATGGTCTCAAGAATTTAGTGGATATTTCCCAAAATGTAACCATTGATAAAGTTTCTACCTAGCGATCCATCGGTCTGTGTTTCAGGTGGGTTAATTGTGCCATTTTGACTGCGGGAAACTCGAAATATCAGTTGTTTTTCAAGTCCTTTATCAGACAGCAGTAAGATTAGCAAAGCCTATTTATGTCTTGCTTTCTTTTTTTCTTTTTTCTTTTTTTTTAATATTTATTTTATTTATGTATTCCCTTTTGTTGCCCTTGTTGTTTTATTGTTGTAGTTATTATTGTTGTTGTCGTTGTTGGATAGGACAGAGAGAAATGGAGAGAGGAGGGGAAGACAGAGAGAGAGGGGGAGAGAAAGACAGACACCTGCAGACCTGCTTCACCGCCTGGGAAGCGACTCCCCTGCAGGTGGGGAGCCGGGGTTCGAACCGGGATCCTTATGCCGGTCCTTGTGCTTTGCGCCACCTGCGCTTAACCTGCTGCGCTACAGCCCGACTCCCTCTTGCTATCTTTTTAACCATCTGGAAAACTATCTTCTCTCAGGTTTAAGTTCCAGAAGACTGTTTATTAGAGTAACAAGGCTGTCCATATATCTGCAGACTCTCAAGGACTTACGGTATTTATTCTGCCTTGTTGAGTGTCTTCTGGATAAATGATAGTGTCTGTAAAGGTGAATCCCAGCCCTCCTTGCGCTCTGTGTATTTCTCTTCAGACTCTCGGCTGCATATGTTATGGAAATCATAATTAGTATAAATTGTTTAGCCATGATCTGTAATCCTTCACAGCAGCAAGAAGCGGTTAGACACGCTTGCTATTTTTTGCCAAGATTTTTCTCACTTTTTAAACCTCTGACTATGTAGCTCCCACCTGTTCTTTTAACATTTACATTCAAAGAGAAACCTATTAAGGATGAACCAGAAGGGGAAAAGCGACTGCATAAAAGAGTGCTAGAGGGAGGGACTCCGACAGTTTACTTTATTTTTTAATTAGAGATGTTCTATTTTTAAAGTTTCTTTATTATTTTTATTGTATAGAGACAGCCAGAAATCAAGAGGGAAGGGGGGTTGATAGAGAGGGAGAGAGACAGAGACACTTGCAGCCCTGCTTCATCACTTGCAAAGCTTTCCCACTGCAGGTGGGGACCGGGGACTCAAACCCGGGTCCTTGAGCATCGTAACGTGTGCTCAATCAGGTGTGCCACCACATGACCCACAGTTCTGACAGTTTTAAGGGTAACATCCATAGTCAGCTAAAGACAAAGAAACTGTAGAGCCTTGAATGAGACTTAAAAACACCGAAATAAAAAAAAAAAACACTCAAACTTTGCACTGGCTCTATGGAAATGCAACATCTCGGGTCTTTGTACATGTAACGTGTGCTCAGTCAGGTTTGCCCAAACCCAGTCCCCACACTTACAACTTGCTATCATAAAAGTAAGTACCGGGGGCTGGGAGGTGAAACAGCGGGTTAAGCGCACATGACGACCGGCGCAAGGATCCCGGTTCGAGCCCCCGGCTCCCCACCTGCAGGGGAGTCGCTTCCCAGGCGGTGAAGCAGGTCTGCAGGTGTCTGTCTTTCTCTCCCCCTCTGTCTTCCCCTCCTCTTTTGATTTCTCTGTCCTATCCAGTAATAACAACAATACAAATGACAACAACAAGGGCAACAAAATGGAAAAATGGCCTCCAGGAAAAGTGGATTCGTAATGCAGGCACCAAGCCCCAGGGATAACCTGGAGGAAAAAAAAAAAGCACAGCCGGAAAAAAAAAGTAGGGAGCAAGTTCCTCCCGGGAGTAAGCAATAGCTCAGTCAGCTGCCTATAACTCGCCCAACTCCTTCTCTCATGTCTTTATTTATTCTAGCTGCTAGCTGTCCTGTTTCAATCTGTAAAGCTGCTGTTAGGCGGCTTACAATACTAGCTCACTTCAACTGCAAGTTCCTGCAGACGCTGTAGCAGGCAGCGGAGGCCAGTGGCCAAGTCCGATAGGTCCATTTGCACACACACTGGAGTTTGCTTTCTAGTCAAATCTGGAAGCACACTGAGGTCACCAAATAAAGTGGTGATGCATGCTAGGAGGTCAGTAAATAAGAGAAGTGTCATGGGGGGACGGTGGTGGCTGGGCCTATTGCCTTATATTGGCCGCTGCCACGGAGTTCTCTACTTGGTAATATTTTTTTTTCCCTCCAGGGTTATTGCTGGGCTCAGTGCCTGCACCATGAATCCACTGCTCCTGGAGGCCATTTTCCCCCCTTTTGTTGCCCTTGTTGTTGTAGCCTCGTTGTGGTTTCTATTATTGCCATTGTTGATGTTGTTCGTTGCTGGATAGGACAGAAAGAAATGGAGAGAGGAGGGGAAGACAGAGGGGGAGAGAAAGACAGACACCTACAGACCTGCTTCACCGCCTGTGAAGCGACTCCCCTGCATGTAGGGAGCCAGGGGCTCAAACTGGCATCCTTATGCCGGTCCTTGCGCTTTGCGCCACGTGCGCTTAACCCGCTGTGCTACCGCCCGACACCCTGTACTTGGTAATATTATCCTTCTACTAAATAAATAACCTTGGGCATTCTGAGTACGATTTGATGCATCTGAAAATAGGTTAGCCAGAGAAATTCAGGGGATAGATATTGGCATCATCATCATCATCATCATCATCATCATCATCATGTTTCAGTATCTGTCCACATTGATTTAGGGGAACAATGTATCTTCCTAAGGCAAGTAAAGTATCCTTTGCCAGCAGTATTAACAGCGGTGTTCTGTAGGCGGTAGGACTTGGACAAATGGTTCAGTGGATCAAATGGCTTATTTAGCAGTTGACTTGCTGTCTGATTTATTCTTTTGCATTTGTAACCTGTACACCCACGTGCTTCGTAATTTGCTGGTGATCTGGGATAGTCATTCTGTGTCTCCTCTACTGGACTACTGTTTACCACTCTGCAGTTATGTACAAGTTAGACAATTAAATTCTGTAGCACAGCAGGATTAGGCTGTAGGAGCATGCCATGACAACATCTACAGGATTGAGGTGACATGGGATTCTGGGCACATTTACTGAAAAATGATTCCTCTCAGTTTAAAGATCTCAAAGGGCATTAAGCAAACTAGTCAAGAGGGAGCACTGATTAGCAGAAGTGACTGTAGCTGGAATGTAGGGTGTGTAACCGTTCTCGCCTGTAGCACCTTTGGCATGCACCTTGAAGACCGAGCTGTGGCGCCCTCCCCGTCTCTGTCATGGCTGGGACGCACGTGCGTGTGAATGAAGGAGCAAGACTGTGAGCACACTTGTCTGGATGGTAGTAAACTTGGGATGTATGCGTACGTAGGTTAGAGACTAAAACTAACCCCTCCCCAAGATGCAAGAGAATGGGACGCTTTGTTCCCAGACCTGCTAAAGGTGTGTGCAGCCCTGAGCGTCTCGGAGGCAAGGTAGAAGACAAAGCTTTCTTTTTTCACCTTTTTTCTTTTCTTTTCTTTTCTTTTCTTTTCTTTTCTTTTCTTTTCTTTTCTTTTCTTTCTTTCTTTTTTTTTTTTTTTTTTTTTTTGCCATCAGGGTTGTCACTAGAGATTAATGCTTGCACTATAAAACCACTGCTCCTAGTGGCCGTTTTCTCTTTTCTTTTCCTTTCTTTCTTTCTAAATCTTCTTTCTTTCTTTCTTTCTTTATGAGAAAGATAGGAGAGAGAGAAAGAAGAGAAAGAACCAGACATCACTCTGGTACATGTGCTGCTGGGGATTGAACTTAGAACCTCATGTTTGAGAGTCCAATGCTTTACTTCCCGGACCACAGAAATCTGAAGTTTTTAAAATAACTTTGTGATTTGTTATTAATAGTTAGTTACAAGATTATAAGATTACAATGTGGTTCACACCACACCTGCCACCCAAAGATAACCACCAGAGTTCTTACAAGGATTAGAGTTTACTTGCTTCTGTTTTGTTTGGATTTTTTGTTCTCTAGATTCCACATGTGAGTTATAGTCTCTGCTAGTTGTCTTTCTCCTCTTTATTTATTTCACTAAGCATCATCACCTCCATTTCCAGCCATTTTTGTCCACAATATCATCTTTTTTGATCACAGGGTAATATTCTATGAAATCTGAACTTTGGTGATTTAATAATCTTGATTATTATTTTAGATCTTGGGGAAATCTTAAACAGATGAATCCACATTTTATAACTATAAATTATAAATGAGGAAACACCCTCAGACTATTGTCAGGGTTGTTGAAGGTGCAGCACAGAAACGAAACTGAATGCAGTTCACTATCCTCCATCTTTAACCTCACCTTCCTGTGATCACAAACTCCACTGACCCTCTGAAGCTCTTTGCTCTGTGTGTGTAACTGACACTTGGTGGGAGTCAGTTGGTAACTGCTCCCTTTTGTGAGCTGTGAGGGAAGCACAAGGATGTCATGGTTGCCTATTCATGAACGACCATTCTAACTCACCACCAGCCAGCTGGTTACCATTGATCTGTCATGGTTGCCCATTCATGAACGACCATTCTAACGCACCACCAGCCAGCTCATTACCATTGATCTGTCCCCACCCATGCCATCCTGGTGACATTTTGAATGTACTATATTATCTTTTCCCTTAATATGGTCTTTAAAATTCAGTAGGCTGTTCATGTAATAGTGACATAATGAGTAAAATAATGATTGATAGTGGTGATGGAGAGGAAAAAGGTTCAATGTGTTTGAAAGTCACAGAAGTTTGAAAAGAGCAAGGGATAAGGGATCCTGATGGATAAAACGTGACAGCTTGAGACTGGCACTGCATGGAGAACTGAGCCGTCCTCAGATGACTACCTAGGGACGCAGCACGCAGGAGTGTACACGGAGGCTGATGAAATGCCCTTGGTTGGCATTAGAGGAAAATATTTCAAGGATTATGACCTGCTGAAAAATCAGTCTTCCCTGGCACCGGTCCCTGTTAAATGGTTCCTTTTTCACGATGTGGAGTGGCTACTTCTGATAGTAGGTCTTTCTGGAACTAAGCAAAAGGGACCATGTTTTTCTGGGGACTGCTAGTGAGGTCACTTTATAGCAAGACAGATGAGGCTATCACTCTACAAAACTTGTGTTTTATGGCCAGAAGCAGCATCCTTGAAGGGTATCAGTAAAAACAGCACCCCCTAGGCGGTGGGGCGTCCCAGAGCCCCTAGATAGGACGTTAGTGCTGTGGGACTAGAGACTTTCATTCCCCAGTCCTTGCTCTCAGAAGCACCCTGCTTTTCAGTGGGAGTGTCACGTTACCAGAATGGACGGAGAGAAGAAACCACCGGAAATCTCATTCATCACCAGACTTAGAGTCAAATCACCAAAATTTTGCAACTTGAGACTTAAAAAAAAAAGTAATGAATGATATTCAGAGCCCCTTTGGCTCTCCATAGCTTTAGATTACAGATGTCCAAAGAATTACTTAGTCCATGCTGCCACTAGGGTTCCCTTCAAATTATTTTGTGTGTCCACAGTAGCATGACTGACCGAGGAGAACACGTTCACATTCTGGGGCAAGAAAAGGAAGAAAATAGCATTTTTAAAAATCAGTACACTGAAAAAGTGCCAACAAACCCTAAATAATTTTGTGTTGATGATGCCAAGTTAGAATAGTGATCGCTATAATCATTTTATCCCCAAGGCTTTAATGAAAATTCAGTATTATTTTGTGTGGAATATGGATCATCACCCTTGAGCTTGGGGATGGTTATTAGTGAGGCTGATCAAATCTGGAAGCAGTGACACAAGCTATCTTGAACCGCTAATGATAGGGCCATATTGTAATTTTATGATGAATGAACACAATTTAGCATTTTTAGCACTTGGTAGGAAAAGAAGTCTGCGTTCATTTTCCTGATTAGGCTGCAAAGTCAAACAAGACAGCTCCTAGTGAAAGGGCCGTCCTGCTGGCTGATTCGACTCTCTGAACTGCCCAAGCCCACAGGACCCGTTAGCATTGTGTGTGAGCACAGGTCTCACCCAGTGACATCCCAGGTAATACGCATTTCCAGAGGTAGGAACAGAAAAAATAAATAAAAATTAGGACCATTGCATATGGATTCATTGCCCTTATCTTCTTCACATGGTCACACGTTTCAGCTCTTAGCATAATGACTACTAAAGTAAATTGGACTTTTTGCCACTTGTTTTGTGCCTTCAAAAATGAGACACAGGGCAGGGTGGGGGCGCACCTGGTTAAGCGCACAGTAAGTGCAAGGACCTGCACAGGGATCCGGGTTCGAGCTCCCTCACCCCACCTGCTGGGAGGGGCGGTGGTCACTTCACAAGCAGTGAAGCAGGTCTGTGGGTGTCTATCTCCCCAACCCCTCCCAATTTCTCTCTGTCCTATCAAATAAAATAGAAAAAATAAAAGGCCTCAGGAGTCATGGATTCAGAATGACAGTACCAAGTACCAGCAATAACCATGGAGGCAAGAAAGAAAGAAAGAAAGAAAGCAGTTCAGATATTTGTGCAAAATTCCACAGATGCCAAGAAAGCCCAACATTGGAACTTGGAGGGAGAAGAAACAAGGATGCTCTCTTTGCCTTTCTAGGTTTACGATTGAGACCCTGTGATAAAATATATACGCACATATAATTCTGCATTGTCTTTATCAGATAGAGACAGCCAGAAGTTGAGAGGAGGGGACATAGTGAGGGAGAGAGACAGACGGAAAGACCTGTAGCCCTGTTTCACCACCTGTGAAGCTTTCCCCCTACAAGTGGGGGCCAGGGGCTTGAACCCACGTCCTTACACATTATAACATGGATACTCAGCAAGGTGTGCTACCACCCGGCCCCAAATATTTTTAAACCAACATTTTATTTAATTTTCTTTATTTATCGATTGGATAGAGACAGAAATCAAGAGGGAAGGAGTGACAGAGAGGATGAGAGACAGAGAGACACCTGCAGCCCTGCTTCGCCATTCACAGAGCTTTGCCCCCGCAGGTGGGGACCAGGGCCTCAAACCTGGATCCTTGCACACTGTAACATGCGTGCTCAACCAGGTGCACCACCACCCTGCCCCAAATACCCAGAAAATGTATACTGAATTCTGATCCCTGTCAAGCAGCTGGCACTCAGACTAACTTGGTCAATCTTCTCTGTCCTAATTCCCATTCCAATGTTACAACTCAGCTTGTTCTAGAGAACTTTTGCAAATTTTTGGTTAACCTATAAACAATGTTGACGGTTCCCATCACCCTACCAGAACTCTCTTTTCAGTTGGCTACTCAGGAACAAAGGTTAAACATTAGTTAAAGTGTAGCCATATTATATTTTGAAGCATGGGTAGAGGCAATCTATTTTTCACCCTTCAAAGTATCAGGATTTCTATTTAAAACACAGCCTTGCGAATGAGTGTCCTCTCAGTTCTTCAGATACCAGCATCATAATGGAGTCCCTTTGACTTGCTGGCATTCAGGGCAATCAGAGTCAAGGCCTGCACATTACAGAAGACCTGGGGGGTCCAGTTTGGCATGTTGCAAACCAGGTTTTTCTGAGCAGGAGAAGAAATGGAGAGATGGATCATTGTATTAATGTGGAAAAGTTGATGAAAAGAGGATGGGCAGGAGGCAGTGAGGAAGCTAGATGCAGATGGCAGGAGGGAAAGTTCTGCCAATGAAACTTGAATATCAGCTGTTAGGAACAAAATTAATTTACCAGCATCCTCTGGGTTCTGTCCTCTCTCTCTCTCTCTCTCTCTCTCTCTCTCTCTCTCTCTCTCTCTCTCTCTTCCTCCCTTCCTTTCATTTATTATTTTTTCCCAGAGCACCACAAACTCTGGTTTATGGTGTGCAGGAGGTTGCAGAAGGTTAAATTTGAGATGCTAAAGGCTTAGACAGAAGGGTCTGCGTATAAACGTGCTGCTATCGTCCATGCCCTCCTCTGAGTTATTTTAGAAGCCAGAAAAATAACCAGAGGAGCATCAGAGAGACTTGTAAAAGAAACAGAAATACAAAAAAGTTATTTATTAATAATACATTTGCCTCCTATCTACATGAAGACCCAGAAATCTGAGTCAATTGACATGACTTCAGACACCATCTTTAACTAGACGAGTCGAGTCAAGGCATATGGAGGGTGGTGGCACATGGTTCAGTTTGGAAGGTTCAAGGGGAAGCAGTGATATAAAGATGCTAGTTCTGCCTTCTGTAAGGCAAGGGCACTGAAACTTGTCTTGTAGGGAGGTGCCCTTAGCGGAAATTTCACATGTAGATATTATTCATAAATGGTGGTCTTTGTGTACTTAACCAGGTGTGCCGACACCTGGGCCCTCAAGTGAACTGTTTCACTGACAGTCATGTTGAATATGAAAAGGCAACCAAGTGTCTCAGGGAGCCCAGCCTGTTCTGTAGGTAACTAACTCCGCACGATACCCTAGTCTCCTCGCGCATAATGACAGGAGTATACTAGCACACTTCTCTGATTGGGGGGAGAGATAGAGAGAGAAAGAGACTCTCTGTGACACCCAGGGCCCCAGTGACCTCAGTTCAGAATGATCCGCATTTCAGAGTACTGGCGAAACCCTGCTATGCACCTTGGGGTGATTTGGCCTGAAAACACTCAGGCTGTTTCTTCGGAGCATTCGGCCCTTTTAACCATTCACGAGTCTCTCACTGGGGCTGGGTGGTAGCACATCTGATAGAGAACACGCATTGTCATGTGCAAGGACCCATGTTCAAGCCCACCCCCATCTGCAGCTAGAAAGCTTTAGGAGCAGAGAAGCAAGGTTGTATTTCCTCTCTCTCTCTCTCTTTCTCTCTCTCTCTCTGTGTGTGTGTCTCCCCCATACCCAATAAAAGAAATTGGAAACG